>NW_024081292.1:547469-736307 GCF_003009895.1 Hyaena hyaena | reverse complement strand
ATTAGGAGGAACTTGATGGAGGAACAAGGGGGAGAAGAAGGGGGGAAATGGTGGGGGAAAGGGAGAGAGGCAAACCATGAGAGACTCTTGAATGCTGACAAAAACTGAGGACTGATGGATGTGGGGGGTAGGGGGGATGGACATGGAGGAGGGCACTTGTGGGGATAAGCACTGAGTGTTATGTGGAAACTAATTTGACAATAAACTATTTGTAAAAAACAAAATGTCTGTCAATAGAAAACATTATTTAAAAAGTGATGACAAGCCTCAAACTTCGAGAATATATTTGAGACAACATATAACCAGTAAGAGTTGACATCCAGAATACATAATAAACTCACTAATCTAAAGAAAAAATTAATGGCAATAAAAACGGGCAAAAGAGACAAGCAGGCATTCAATCTTATTGAAAATTATAAAATCATTCATTGAATCTATAAGAATCCATTTTATAATTAAAATGTTTGGTGACAGCCAGTGTGAGCAAGGATCAGGAATAAAATGTATTACAAACTGTTAGTAGGAGTGTAAATGATACAACCTTTAGAGGGAAATTCTGCATTATCTGTGATATATGAAAAAGACATGCCACATTGATAGATTCATTCAAGTTTATTTAGGAATTTTTTTCTCTTTCAGTTCAGATACATTTTCATTCCTTAGTTAATTTCAATATTTCCTATCTCTCTCCTGATTCTTAGTGAATTATGTTGCTTCTTATTTCAATGGGAAAATGAAAGCAATCAGGGGTGCTTGGGTGGCTCAGTTGGTTAAGCGTCTGACTTTGGCTCAGGTCATGATCTCACATTTCATGGGTTCAAGCCCCGCATCAGGATCTGTGCTGATGGCTAGCTCAGAGCCTGGAGACTGCTTGAGATTCTGTATCTCCCTCTCTCTGACCCTCTCCTGCTCATGCACGTGCTCTCTCTCACAAATAAATAAAAACATTTTAAAAATTAAAAAAAAATGAAAGCAATCAGAAGAGAATTTGTTTTATCTTTTCATCAAAAAACCCATCAGCTACTAGCATTTTTGTCTACAGTTACAAAGGATGAACTGTCATTTCATCATTCTTTTCTCACATACAGAAGGTACAGTGAATAAAAGAGTGACTAAATTTACATAACATATGATTCGTTATCAAACATTACTAGTTATTAGGATATGTAAGACCACAGTAAGATACTACTTCACACCCATGAGGCTGACTAGAAGTTAAAGACGAACAAGTACTAATGATGGGAGAAACTGGAACCCTCACACTTGCTGATTGGAATGTAAATGGCACTGTCACTGTGAAAAGTAGTTTGGCAGTTTCTCAGAGTTAGAGTAACATATGAGCCAGCGTTCCCGTTCCCTACATGTATGCCCAAGAGAAATGAAAACACACGTCCACACAAAAACTTATATGTGAATATTCATAGAAACATTAATCACAATAGCTGAAAAGTGGAAACAACTCAAATGTCCACAAATTGATGAATGAATAAACAAAATCAGCCTTATCCACACAACAGAGTGTTATTCGGCAACAAAAAGAATGAAGTACTGATATAAGCTACAACATCACTGAGCCTTGAAAACATGCTAAGTGACAGAAGATAGTCACAAAAGATAACTGTTTGATTGCATTCCCATGAAATTTCCAGAATATGCAAATCTATAGAGACAGAAGGAAAATTACTGATTGTCTAGGGCAGAGGGCCTGGGGGGAGGGATGAGGAATGAATATAAGGTCTCTTTTGGGATGATGAAAACATTCTAGACTTAGGTTGTGGTAATATACTTTGAATATACTAAAAATCACTAAACTGGCCTCCTTTAATGGGGAAGATTTTGTCATATAAATTATTAAACCAATAAAGTTCTCAATACATTAAATCCATTTTAGCTTGTCTCCTTTCATGGTGGAGTACAGTATACACCCGTAAAAAAAAATCATAAATTTGGAATCAGATGAATAATCAGATGAGCCAGAAGGTAGTATTTATTCTAGCTTCAAGTACTAATTCTGAGACCTTCAACAAATCACTTAATCATTCTAGCTTCAGTTTCCTTATCTGGAAAACAGGAAAAACATACAACCATTCACTGGACTGGTCCAGAAACTAAATTAAATAACATCAAAAAGCCCTTAGCTTACCTGCTAGCCCTAATAACCGCCAATGTTATCCCTCCTCTTTTCCTCCACTATCTTCTGCACTCTACTACCTGTGACCTAAAACATTTTATTCATTATGAATATTTTCTGCAAAACTAGAAAGAAGATTAAAATAAGCCCCATTTGTAGTCACACACATTTTCATCAATTATCAACTCATCGGTAAACTCACTTCATCCTTATCTCCATCCACATCCCTTCCACAGAGCCTTTTTCCTACCCAGAGGATTTCAGAGCAAATCCCATTCATTGTATCATGTCATTTGTAAATGGTCAAGTACGTATAGTAAGAGCACTTTTGTAAATAAATACCATTATTACTTTTAACAATAAAGTAACAATATTCTTAAAATGAACAAATCTCATTAGTTTTCAAGTTTCCTTGACTGTCTCAGGGGAACTATTTGTGTAAGTCAGATTCTACGCAACACTTAACATGTTGTGATGGACTTCTCTTTTAATCTCTAGATTCTCCTCTCATTTTTTCTTCTGTAATTTTGTTGTTGCTGCTGCTGTTCATAAAAATTCAAATGTTTCTCCTGGGACTTTTCCACAGTCTGGTTTTCCCCTTTATATCCCTATGCTGTGGCTTGAAATGTCCCTCTGCCCTTTGTAATTTCCATAAATTAGTAGTTAGTTTTGGAAAAGTTTTTGTTGCTATTGTTGTTGCTGCCAATACTGCTTCTAAGAGAATGGTTATACAGTAGTCCCCCACCCCTTATCTGTGGTTTAGCTTTCTGTGGCTTCAGTTAACCCACAGTCAATTAGAGTCCAAAAGCAGTCGATCCTTTGTACACGCTGTCAGAAGGTCAATAGTAGCCTCATAGTACATCACAATGCCTACATTATTCACCTCATTGCATCTAATTACACAGGAATTTTAACATCTCACAACCTCACAGGAAGAAGGGTAAGTACATGTACAATAAGATATTTTGAAAGAGAGAGACCACATTCACATAACTTTTCTACTTTATTATTACATAGTGTTGTTAATCTCTTACTGTGCATAATTCATAAATTAAACTTTATCATAGGTACGTATGTATAGGAAATACACAGCATATATAGGTTTGGTACTATCCACGGTTTCTGGTATCCACTGGGGTTTTGGAATGTATTCCCCATGGATAAGGGAGGATTACTGCAGTTATATCTGGGGGCACATTATATCCTGCTGGCTCCTCTTTAGTGATATTGGCAGCATTGATTCTTATTGCTTAAATCCATTAAATCACTAAATATTGCCATATGGTGATTGTCTAATTTTATAATTTATTTGCTGAAATATTTTATTTGCTAGAAAACTTCTGTAAGGAGAAACTTCCTCAAATATTTGGTTATCCTGAAGTACAATTTATATAGAAAGGGCAGATTAAATGTCTGATACTTTCCATTTTACAGATTTTTGAAAATAATAACTTTGGCATCCTAACATACTCAATATGATTAATTTTTTGGATGAATGTAAAAAATTTTAAATGTTAGATATAAATCACTGCATTGCAGTTATTATTTTTATTCTTCAAATTTTCTCAACTCTTTCCAGTGGGAGACTATTTAAAGTTGGTTCCTGATCAATTCTGACACAGCCAAGTGGTCTTTCCCATGTTCTTGCTTTCTGGTATGACAAGATATTTTAGACTCATTTTGCTTCCAACCCAGAATCAGCCATTATTCCAAGGGACTCCAATTCATTTTAGTGGGAAATATATTTTAAGACTAGTTTCTGGACAATGGGTATACTTACAATTTTTCAGCCAGTAATAGCAGATGGATCTAATAAATAAGTATATTTTAAATATTTTATTTTGACATAATTCAGGCTTATAAACGTTGAGAAAAAAAGAATTTCTGTATACTTTTCATCCAGATTGCCCAATGTTGTTAATGTTAATAATGTCAACATTGTTAGTTGACATTTTGCTTTATCATTTTCTTTCTCTCCTTTTCATATTTATATATAAAATTTCTCCAGAACCACTTGAAGGTAAGTTAAAATATGATATTCGTTATGCCTAAACACTTCATGGTATATAATCTATAAAGAAGGACATTTTCTTATGCAGCCACAATATAATTATCAAAGCCAGTAATTAACATTAATACAATACTAATAACCAACTTTGTCTAAATTTCCTCAATTATTTGAATCAAGTTGCTCATGGCAATAGAGAATCACATATGATATTCAATTGTCATGTTCTTGTTGTTGTTGCCTAATGTCCTTTAATGTAGAAGAGTTTTCAGTTTTTGACATTTAGGACCTTCATGTTTCTTAAAAATATGGGCCAGTTATTTGTTTAGGAGGTCCCTCAATTAACATTTTTCCAATGCTTCCTATGATTAGAGTCAAGTCATGCATTTTAGGCAAGAATAACACAGAAGTGATGTATTATTTTCTTATCAAAAGGCACATGATACTGATTTGCCTCACTGCTAGTGATGTTAACCATGGCCACCTGGTTAGGGTGATATCTTTCATGATTCTCCATTGTAAACTTGCGACTTCTCTCTTGTTAATTATTAAATATCTTCTGGGGAATAACTCTGAAACTATGTAGAAAACCTGTAATTCATCAAAATCTCATGTACTAATTTTAACATACTTTGCAGGCCCTTCCCAGCATCAATTACTATGATGGTTGCCAATTTATGATTTTATAATTTCACCAATCCTTCTAAATTTATTTGTTGGTACTCTACTGTAACAAAGAGCTTCTCCTTCACCTCTATTTGTGTATGTACGCATGTAAGAAGGTATATTAGTATGGACTATGGATTATTATTTCATACAAGGAACTATAACATATTCCTATCATTATTTTTGGGCTTTAACATTCCTAGTAGGAGCTCCCATAAGTAGGTTCCTGTGTCCTTTTGAAATGTTCCATCATTCTTTGCATCTTACTTCCTGACACTAAAGATATTCCAGACTCAATGCGTACTTTCTCCACTGCAGCCCTAGATTCAGCCATTTCTCTAAAGAGCCTTAGTTCCTTTTAATAGAGAATGATATTTAGAAGAAAACATCTGGGCTCTAGTAGTGCTCAGTGCCAGTAAGGAGTGTATTTTATTTTTAAAAACAAAAAAATATGAGTTCTTAATGATACTTCCTCTTCAAAACAGGATTATAAGATTTTCACTTAAATTTATTGGTCCTACATCTGTATTTCCTTATGCCAAAAATTCTGGTTCTTAAGGATATCAACATAATTATTCTTTGCTATATCACACAAAGCATAGACAATAATCTCTTTGTAATAATGCCAACACTATCCATCAATGACACAACTACCAAAAACAGTTTAAAGTGTATTGCTGTTCCCTCTGTCCTCAGAGTATATTTGATTTGATTTGAACAATCAAATCACTGTGCTAATAATGACTTGGAATAAATTCATCTCAGTGTGTTTATGCCATCAATGTGAAATACAGTTGTGCTGATTTGTTTCATTTTACTTATGATTTTTAGAAATTACTGTTTTAAGATTTTATTGTTTTGAAACTATATCATCTACTTAAGTAGTTCCAAATGCATATATTCAAAGCTCTAAGAAATGAGCCCACTATCCCTATCCTCTCCTCTTTATACCTTTCTTACTCCTAACTTTCTGTATCTTCCCCTCTCTTAAGGGTAACTTTTAACAATTGTGTGTTTGTGTGTGAGTGTGTGTGTATGTGTGTGTGCTTCAAGGTATGACAGATTTTGCTCTTGTTTTGGCTTTAGCATAATCACATATGTATCTATACTTTCATTACACTTACTAAGATAAATGGTTGCGCACTATAAACACATTTCCTCTCTTTGCCTCTTTTTTTAACAACATATCCTAGGAATTACTCTAAAGTCTCTGTGGAGACATTCTTTCATTTTTTCAGCTGCATAATATTCTATTGTGTGGATATACTATAATGTATCCAGTATTTTTCTTTTAATGGACATTTGTTTTAAATTTTGCTATTAAAATAGCACAACAAGGTATAATAACAATACATAAGTCTTTTCATATTTTTGCCAGTGTGTCTTTGGAATAGATTCATAGAACTAGGATTATTTGATCAAAAAATACTGTGCATAGAGTTTTTTAAATATTGAAAAATTTCCCATCATGGTGTTTGCACCTTGCACCAGTACAGTCCTACCTATTTCCTCATAGCCTCACCAACAGAATATTTTTATAAACTTGGGGATTTCTGTAAATTTGATAGGTAAGCAGTGGTGCTTAATTTGCATTTCTCTTATTTTAAATGAAGGCATCTTTTCATAGCACTAAGAGGCAGTTTCATTTATTTTCTGTGAACATATGGCTCATTTTTAGGGGAATTTAGCCCTTTTGTTCTCTATTTTTAGAAGTGCCCTATAATTAGGGTTATTAAGCTTTGCCTGTAATATAAACTGCAAATATTTTTCTTTAATTGTCATCTTCCACATTTTGTTTTTGAGAGATGGGTTTTTCAGATAAAACATGAACAATAATCATACTGGCAGTCTCCTTTAATATTAGGACTATTGCTTTTTTATAAATCAAACATATAACCAACACAACCCTCTACTGCCAAAAATATGTGATAAACAAACATGTAGGTCAGATGTGGGTGGGCAAGAAACTCTGGGACACAGAAGCAACACAAAAGGACCGTAACAATATAAGTATGCCCCCAATCCCAACACCATTCTCCAAATAATCACACAGACATGCATACACACATACGCAAAGAATGCAATCCAGATCTGTTTGGGGAGAAATGAATAGAAAAGTCAATAGCAAAAATCTATCTAGTGAAAAAAAATCTTATCTTTAAAGGAGTTAAGTTTTTAGTCCTTCCACTGGTATACTTAGTGGGGACAATCATCAAGTGGCTAGAAGGCCCATGGCAGATTATGTCTGTACCAGATTTCAGTGTTACTCGTATTCAGATAGCCAGTCTGAACTAATAAAAAAAAAAGCAGTCTCTCTTTGAGCTTCCTAGCCTCTTAGTGAAGCAACGTAACATAGTATTTAAGAGAATGGGTTTTGAAATTAAATTTGTACTCAGATCTGAGTTCTACAGTCTATTATCTACATCTGTAAATTTGTACAAGTTACAAACTCTGTGGGCTTCAATTGTCCTATGTGTAAAATGGACAGAAGAGCTTTCTCATAGGGCTTTTGTGAAGATTTGTAAGAAGTAGACTTAAAGTACCTGACACAGTACCTGGCATACTATATGCTTGATAAAATACAATCTATTATTAACTGCCAAGTTAATCTTTTGCATGGTCTCATATATATTTAACTTCCATGTTGAAACATATTTGTGAACATGACCACTACACTGTCCACCTCTCTTTCTATATTTCTATCATATTAGAATGAGAGCTCTTAATATAATAAAATAACTCAAAGAAAAGGTCTTGATAGTAGGAAATATGGTAAAAAGCTACCAAAAAATGAACCTGGATTAGAGATTAGTTCTGGCTATTACACAATTATTTCCCAAAGGCTTAGTGCAGGCCGGGCAGGTACTGTGAACAAAGAGTTTCTAATAAAGATTGCAATTATTAATTGAATGATTATTCTGTACCAGGCACCTATAATAGGAACTGTACTGGCATAACCTACTGCAGAGATGAAGAGTATAGACTCTGGAGTATAAACAGGCTGGGTTTGGGTTCCAGTTCTTCCATTTACTCTGGGAGCAAGGGGGAATTTATGAAACTCTAAGAGCTCTTATTTTTTTCATTTCTTAGACTGGTAAATAATAGTAACTATATCATAAATATGATGTCACTGTTAAGAGCATGGGCTCTGAGATTAATGTGTCTGAGTTTGTGTCCCACTTCTATTTTCAGTTAATATAACCTCTGGTGAGATTGATTATTAACCTTCCTGCATTTCAATTTTGTCATTTGTCAATGGGAATAATAGTCCCTAATTTCACAGCGTATTAGTAAATATTAAATATGATACTGCAGGTAAGTAATCTGGAACACTGACTGGTATGCAGTACATTCTCAAAAAATGTTAGAGATTTTTCATCAGGATAAAATGGTGTAATCTATAAGAAATGCTTAGCCCAAGGTCTAGAATATAGGATGCACTAATCCTTCAATATTATTAGATCTCTTATTAATAAATCCATTTAAGGATTCAAGGACTAGAAACTCAAGCTATCATTCAGTAGGTAATAAAAGTTAGTTAAAGAGAATATACTGATGAGTTGTCTAAAAGATATGCAAACTCTCTGTAACCTTAAATAAAATGTATCTTTTACTAAAGCCAGAACACCAGAAAGCCCTGTCCTATACCTCACTATTGGGACGTCCTGTGAAATTGTTCCAACTAAACTTTGCTTTTGCATTATGACATTTGCCTAGGTCAACAGACATTATTCAAAGAACTCCTATGAAACTCATGATCTTATTTACTGTAAGAATATATTTTTAAAATTGTGATAAAACAAATGTAACATGAAATTTACCATCTTACATCTTAAATTACAAATACATCTTAAATTGTATTTAAGTATACAATTTAGTAAAGTATATCCAAGATGCTGTCCAAACCAATGTTGAGTAGACCTCTTTCATCTTGTGAAACTGAAACCTTATACCCAGTGAAGAACTCCCATGTTCCACTCTCCCCAACCCCTGGCAACTATCATTGTACTTTCTGCCTCTATGAATTTGGCTATTTTAGATACCTCATATAAATGGAATCACACAGTATTAGGTCTTTCTGTGACTATTTCACTTAGCATAATCTCTTCAAGGTTCATCTGTGTTGTGGCATGTGACAAGATTTCCTTTCAAGTCTGAATAATATTCCACTGTGTGTGTGCGTGCGTGTGTGTGTGTGTGTCTCTGTGTGTGTTCTGTTCACCTATTCATCCATCAAAAGGCACATGGTTCCTTCCATCTTTTGGCTATTGTGAATAATGCTATGATGAATATGGGTGTGTAAACATCTCTTTGAGATCTTGCTTTCAATTCTTTTGGATATATACCTAAAAGAAGGATTGCTGGATCATCTGGTAATTTTATCGCTAATGTTTTAAGAATTGCGATGTTATTTTCCATAGTAACTGCACCCTTTTACATTCCCACAAACAGTATGCAAAAGTTCCAATTTCTGTACATCCTCACCAACACTTATTATTTTATGGGGGTATTCTGATAGTAGCCATCCTGAGGGTTTGAGATGGTATCTCACGGTTTTGATTTACATCTCTCTAATGATTAGTGATATGGGGATCTTTTCACATGCTTGCTGGTCATTTGCATATCATCTCTGGAGAAATGTCTATTCAAGTTCTTTGCCCATTTTAAAATTAGATTATTTGTTTTGTTGTTGAGTTGCAGCAGTTTTTATATATTCTGGATATTAACCTCATTATCATATACATATGCTTTACAAATATTTCTCATAATCTGGAAGTCATTTTTGCACTCTGTTGATTATATCCTTTGGTGAATAGAAGTATAAACATGTTTTGAAGATATTATTGATACATTATATGTATGTACTTCATGACAATAAATGGGGGATATTTTTCTTGAGATTCAGTAGTAGGATTGGTTAGTTTTCCTGTGAACACTGTTTTGCTATGATCCTGTGGTGGTGAGGATACCAAGTGACAAAAAGCTCAATTGTGGCTCAACTATAGTGAGGATACTGAGCCTCAAGACTGTATTGTGTGCAGGGGATTCATGTTTTTCCTATACTCTGTTCCCTTTGAAATGATTTCTCCAAATATTCCTTTTAAAAGTTTTATATTTTAGGTATCTTAGCAATCTACCTAAAATTATTTTTGGGTGGAAAAGTAATTGATGTTATTTTCAATAGTTACTAAAACCATCACATTTCACAAGGAAGGAAACTAAAGCTCAGCATCTATAAAAACTGTCTGAAGTTCACATAATTAGTAAATGGCAGGAGGAAAGGTTCAATACAAGGTTTACTCTGTGGATTTTTCCAAAATATCAGGCTATTCTGTCAAGCAATGAACAAAAATTTCCATAATGTGAGACAAGAAGTATCATTTGTGACGTGGTTGCTGTTTCCTCTAAGAACTCAGAGGAGGTAAGATCACTTTCTGCAAGAGTGATCAGAGAAGGCTGGAGTTTGAAAAATGGAAAAGTTGGAGAGAGAGAGGAGGGAATGATGATGAGCAAAACTGTAGAAATAAACAAGAATATGACTTGGATGTACTATAGTCTACCTGCCTTATAGTATTCCTTGTTGAGCACAACACAGACTCTGAATAGAGAAAAAAAGGGAAACAAAGCATAAAACGTAGATTTGAGTGACAAGGTGGAGACTGTTAATTCTAGTGTTAGAAATACGGACTTAATTTGGTAAATGGCAAGAACTCATGGAGAATTTTTAGCAGGATTCCCTAAGTAAGATTCCCTAGAATCAAAGGCTTAAAAAGTGATATATTCATATGTTCTCTCAAGCAAACCTGTAAGAGAGTGAAGGAGGCAGAAGACAGAGAAGAAGCTAGGCAAATACATGGGTTTGGGTAAAGTCTACTCACAACCTGATCTCATTAGGAGCTCTAGAATGTAAATGACAAGTCAGGGTCTTATTTCAGTCAGTCACTGGCTGAGAACCCAGGCATCTCTGAGCAGGATGGCTCCTAATGGATTGAAGCAACCTTCAGGAAGAGTGAGCCAATAAGCACCCAACCCTCACAGTACTTGAAGGATTGGTCACACTGCCCCAGGGAACAGTAACTGAGTAGGCACCAGCCATGTCTATTATATGGCATTTTGAAGGATGAATGGAAACAGTAGCAGACTGAAGAATTAGATACAGATTTGAAAGGCAATGTCATCTGAACTTGAATAGTGGCTGTGAGGCAAAATGATAGCTTCCTCAGAATGTCCATATCCTAACCCCCAAACCTTTGAATATAGTACGTTAAATGGCAAGAGGGACTTACTTAGTATGATTAAAGTTAAAAATGTTAAGATTCAATTATCCAGATTAGCTAGGTGGCCCCAACCTAATCACATGATCCCAAAGAAGCAGGAAGCTTTTTCTGGCTACAGTCAAAGATAGATGAGATAGATGCTGGTTTTGAAGAGGCAGGAAAAGGGCTATGCAACATGAAATAGAACAGCCCACAGAAGCTGGAAAATGTAGGAAAACAGATTTCCTTCAGAACCTCAGGAAGGAATGCAATTCTAAAACACCTTGGTTTTAGCCTAGGGAGACTCATGTTGGACTTTTAAACTATAGAACCATTAAATAATATATGCGCATTATTTTAATTTGTTACAGCAGCAACAGAAAACCAGTACAGTGGCTAAGGCAAGAACAAAACTAATGAATAAGAAATTGTTAGAATTCCCACAGCTAAAAATAAAAGCCTTAAAAATAACATTAGCCTGTTTTATTTTGTTTCCATATTAAGAAAAATTAATCATTCAAAACTAACTTTAGAAATTGCAAAAAAATACTATCTCAATGTAATTATGAATGAATATAATTGCAATATGATAGTAGGTGAATAGTACTTTATAGAGGTTAGGAAAAATAGATCTTCAGCGAGCCCCCAAAGATACGAATGGAAGGTTAAAAGGAAAAAGCTGAGTTGATTTTTATTATTACATTAAAGACACAGGTGTCAGATCAACACAAATTGTAAATAATTCTGTTTTGGGTTTTTTAAAACCTGTCTGAGATGCACATTTTCTTACTCAGAAAAATACAGGACTGTGAGCTTCATGGTCAGCAGAGAGCGCCATAGGGCCAACTCTCCCCTCAACCAAGGCTGCTTCCCAGGCAGGCAAAGGATCTGGCAGCCTGTGCTTGCCTTTTATTATCTGGTACTCTTAAAAAAAAAAAAAAAAAAAAACCCACAACCACTGGGTATGAGAGTAGGACCAACTTCTTTGCAGTGACATAAATTTTTTTAAAAGCTTACTAATGACAATTGTTGACATCTTCCCAATAAAAATTAAAACTAATAAATGTGCAATAAGTTTCAGCAATTTCCATGAAGTCCTCCAAAATAGGAATATCAGGTAAGTAAATAAAAATTGGCAGTCAATACAATTTAGTTAAACCAAAACTCCTCTCAAGTAGTACTTGGAAGAGACAGGGTTTTGGGGTGAAGATGTATCCTGAGGATACTACTAACCAAGTGTCATGGCATCCACTGAGCGTGAAGCTGAAATCTATTTTCAGTTCAAAGAAAAATTAGTACATTCTTAAGCTCACGAAAAAAAGGTGTAGACACCAGCCCCACTGTTAGTCAGAACCCAGAAGAAAGGAAGAACAAGAGCCAAGCAGAACCACACAAAACTAATTTATGACTCAGGCAGCCAGGGCTTCACAGAATATATTGGAAGGAACAAATGAACCTAGAAATAGAGATGATGATGTCTTTGTACTTAAAGTGAACGAATATAGAATATAAATGCAAGAACAGAGATTATGTAATTTCTGCAAGTTGTAAGGAAGGTCACGGTGTAAGAGGAACCCAGCATGGGCCAAAGACAATGATGGACACACAGAGGAAGAAGACTAGAAAAGCAGGACAAGGCAAAGAGATCACATCTGCCACTTTTTCTACCTGATATTGTTAGAGTCAAGATCTAGTTTTGCACAGAGTTCATATTCATATAAATGTATTTTTTAAGTTTATTTATTTTGAGAGAGAGAGAAGAGAGAATGAGCAGGGGAGGGGCAGAGAGAGAGAGAGAGAGAGAGGAAATCCCAAAACAGGCTTCGTACTCTCAGCACAGAGCCCGGCTTAAGGCTTGGTCTCACAAGCCATGCGATCATGACCTGAGTCAAAATCAAGAGTCAGATGCTTAACCAACTGAGTGACCCAGGTGCCTCAATACAAATTAAATTTTAAATATTATAATGGTCTATTAACTTAATACTTAAAAGTATATTAATAAATTTTATTATTTAATCAAACAAATGTATTTTTATGGTACAAAATTCAAAAGGTCTAATCTTATTTGGAATAGAAGAATACTAACTTCATTGCTTTTGTAAAAAAGTTATAATTATTACATTATAGTTTATTATTTTAAAATGTAATGATTTATAGAACCCCATTTTTTATATAATACTTTCTACCATTTCCTATCTATAACCATTAAATGAACTGTAATATATATTCTGTTTAGAGAAATATCTGAGCCAACACTCACAAATATTAATGGCTATTTCTAGGTGCTTTCTCTTTTTCCAACTACATATCTGTAGTTAGACTTTTTTCAGTCAAAATAATACATCATAACACATGAAGTGCAGAAACAGATATGAAAATCCAGAAGTTTCCAATTAAGCCAAACATTAAAGAGATTTTCAAAAAAATAAAAAATATAGTGTTCTCACAACTATCTTGTTTTGAAAAATAAAGTATTTTTCATAAAAAATATTATTGTAATGTAATGGTTTTATCACTGCTATTTTTTAAATGAAAAACATTACACTTTTAATAGTTTTACTTTCTTACATGATAAGTATTGATAGGTATCAGCTACACAAACCAAAGCTTCTTGGGGTCCTCCTCTGCCATTTATAAGAGTGCAAAGGGGTCCCAATCCAAAATAATGAGAACTTTTATTCCAATGACTTCTAAATGTATAACTAAATCAAGTCTCCCACGGTTAACAGCTCATATAAATATGTTTAATAGACAACTCAAAATAAACAAAGAGAACTCCTAATGCTACTGCAATCTGCTTCATTTGCCACTTCCCTAGTTTTTCCAATTTCAGCAAATAGCACTACAGTTGACCTAGTTGCTCATCTTCCAGCCCTAGGATTCATCATTGACTGATTTCTTCTCTAACACCTCACATCTGATACATTTACAAGTTCCACTGACACTACTGTTAAAATATATTCCTAACTGTATCACTTCTCACCACCTTCACAGATATCACTCCAGCTGGGATACCATATTCTTCGGCATCTTGGAATTTTAAAACAAAACAAAGCAAAAACTTACTGAGTAAGGTTTATAAACGCTAGCTATAGGAAAGTACAAGTGTCTTCTAAATCATCATCTTCATCATATATAGAAAAATATTTACATAATATAATATTATGTTTTCTTTTTTTAATATAGTTAGTGATTACAGTGATTCAGTTTTCTCTAATAAAATTCTAAAACTCTTGATTCCAAAAAATTGGTGATATATATATATATATATACATGTTATGCAATAATTTTTGTAAAAGAAGCAAAGCCTGTCACTGAAAGTTTTAAAAATGCTAGCAACAAATAAATTATATTTGAACACTTTATGTTTCAGAAAGTCTTTCATTTAGACAGTGGATTAACATTTAAATTCTATACTTTATTTTCAACTTACCTTATCAAGTTCATCTGAAATTGCAATACCTGGGATTCAAAAGAGATTTATAAAAAAGTTTTAGAAGCAGTTTTAATAACCCAATGTCAGAAACAAAAATAAAAGTTCTATTCATAAAACTAGTACATTTTCCACTCTATTTTTTCTTCTTATTAGTGCTTCAGAATATTGTGGTACATCCTTCTCTACTAATGAAAACAAATTCGGAATTTAAGTCAAATATAACAGCATGAACTGCCCGGACAATGCAAATGTGCAACAAAGACAAAACAAGTACCATACTGCATGTAGATTCTTAAATCCATAGCAAACATGCAAAGACAGGTGTAGGGATGTTGTCTTTGTTATAATGACAATCAAGTACAGCTTAGCCTGTTAGAATTTTGTTCCTTCTTGAGAACTGATTTACACTCCTACAGTGATTCAATATCAAGGCAGAATAGAGGTTGGAGATTATTTGTTTTAATTTCCTTATTTTACAGATGAAAACACAGACTACAGAGCAAAAGGAATTTGCCCTCTATTCCCTCAGATGGACAGCTTTTTGAGTCAATGGATAAATGATTCCTCCTCACAAGTTCTCCTTCAAATCATCCATATTTCTTATTGTATTTCTTTAATTTCTCTTTGTCATTCCTCCAAAATTGGTCTAAATCAGAAATGTAAAAAGTTTTAGTCCCTTAACTCATCGATCTGTGATAATAGACTCTGTTAACCCCACTTTCCTTCTTGAAATGCTGTGTTCTCTTTTCCATTGTCTTCTTCACAAGACTTTTCAGTCCTTCCCTGAAATGCCTAGGGTTCTTTGTTCAGGTATCTTTTCTTTTCACTTAATATACTTCTCGTGGTTATCTAACCTATACTACTGACATTTTTATTTCTCTCTATGGTGGTGACCAGTGAATCTTTATCAACAGCATAGACTTTCTTCCTGAGCTACTTGCTGAATTCCTGTGGGCATTTCAATCTCAACATGTAAGGTTAAAACATCATCCTCACATCACTTCACTTCTTTTTTTGAACAATGGTGTACCAATGGCTGAATATGGGTACTGGGGCCAGGCACTGGAGCAGGAGTATCGAGCCCTCAGGTTTCGGGCATAAGGTAAAGGGAGGCTGGTCTCAAACCCCAGTGTGGAATGGGCCAAGAGACAAGGAAAGTTCTCAGGTTTGAAGTCAAAGGAAATGCAGAGAAAATAAAAACAGGTTGAAGCCAAAGTTCAGCAGACTATACAGCCCAAGAAAGAATGAGCTGGGTTGGAAAAGAGAACCTGAAAACAGTAGTAAGAAAATGTCTGAGTACAAATCTCCTCACTCAATTAGGTATAGTATATCTGTGCAGAGTTCTTTGTTGGTTGCTATATATTATTTCTCTCTCTGTAGACCTAAAAAAAATTGATTTTTGGATACAATTGAACACAAAGTAGAAAAAGATGTCTTATTTCATCTCAGGAATTGGCACAACTCTTCCCCATATAGATAAAACCAGAATCACAGGTATATTTGAGACACAGTCTTCAAAGCAATACTCTATGAAATTCTTTTTTTGTAAAGTAATTGGTAAGAGGTCCCAGAATAAAATTCAAACTAGCTAAATAGGAAACTTCATTTGGGAAAGGAATTATACCTCTAACTGTTCCAAGTGTGTGGTCTCACATATTTTGTTCTAATATCTATTATATTTTCCTAACATTTACATATTTTGAAGACTTTGCCTAAGAAATTATCTTGACAAATCTCTATTATGTACATAATTCTTTCCACTCTCTATTACTCATATCAAATTGCCTTAGGGTATTTTTCGCTTTTTGTTGTTTTATTTTTAATCAAAGCTTAAACTAATTAAAAGCAGTTGGAAGAATGGTAAAGAAATGTTCCTCTTGAGAAGCATGAAGTCCTAATGAGAACAATTTCTATTAAGGCAGGATTTTCCTCCTAGCTCCTAGCAGAGTACTCACACCTATTCCCTGAGAGGAGACTAACCATTTTGTGGTATACCCTTCTCTACTAACAAAAACTAATTAGGAATTTAAGTCAACTATAATAGCATGAACTGCTCGGACAATGCAAACGTGCACCAAAAACAAAACAAGTAACCATACTGCTTGTAGATCATTAACTGCAGAGCAAACATGCAAAGACAGGTGTAGAGATGTTGTCTTTATGTTATGATGACAATCAAGTACAGCTTAGCCATTTCATTAACTCTTAAAATCCATTATACTTTAACTTATTTTTTTAAGTTTACAGAAAACTGAGAAGCAGTGGGACAAAGAAAACTGAGAAGCAGTGGGGCACAGAAAATATACAAGAAATATAGTGGGTTGCTACAATCTGTTGTAAGGAAAGAAGGCCCAGGATTTGACTGTGGGTACTGGCTGGCTCACACAGTCTTCTTAAAAGTCAAACTGAAACCTTAAAGGAAACATCGTCCTATCAGACATTAGAGCCATAGCCAAAGAGGCCTGACTTAGGGAAGCAATGGTGTCCAACTTATGGAAGTGGGATGCCTGTAAGAAACTGGGGAGAATGAGTATCTTCTAGATATAGGCAAGGGCTCCCACAGGCATGTCAGAGGTGGTTTCCTGATTCTGCTTTAGTGTAAACCTATCTGGATGGAGTCCATTTGTGTCCTTCAACTTATGGGTATTTCCATTTATTCCAGTCTCCAAAGAGGTCTCAGTGGTATCAGAGATTTCTGTTAAAACACAGTTTTCGTATTCTCAAATTTGAGTTCTGCTCTCTCAAGGAAATGACAGCTATTTGCTTCACCAAGACGTGCATCTTCCCAGGTATCAGCTTAGCCCTAGAGCTCAAATTCAGTTGTAGTTACAAGAAATGGAAGTAGTTACTTTTCAAAACTCTTTACAGCTCAGTCAGTATAATTAATTTCCTAACAGTAGGTCATAAAATTCACATGATATGAAATGCAATCAGGTATTTCTCCAAGATTTGTTTCCCTATGGAAAAAATCCCAAACTGGCCCAAAATGGCTTGTGAGAACTAATTCTGTACATTTCTTCCTAATTCATCATTCTGAAATGTCACACTGATAGCCTGAAATTAGCCATCGTGAGAGTATTTACACCATAGAGATTGGCAAATGCTACAAATAGGGATTAATTTTAGAGTCAGTGTCCCAGCACATCACTGAGTAGAATGCATAGTGTTAAAGCAAATACCTGTGTAAGTATTACACATATCAATAAGCAGAATATTACTGATACCCAAGACCAACCTCTGACCATCTGTTAATTTAAACACTCTTGAGATAGGCTGCTCACTGCTTTTAGACCAAAGGGAATTCCCGCTACAACCTGAGGGATTCTATCTTCAATTTGGTTATTAAAGAGCAGAGTTGGAAAACTTTCTGCGTAAATATTTCAGGATTTTCAAACTTGAAAATATAATCTGTGTAATATCCATATATTTCTTCTTCTTTTAAACAATCTTTAAAAATTTAAGAAACATGCTTAGCTCATGGGCTACCAAAAAAACAGACCACAGGCTAGATTTGGATCCTTGGTCAAAGTCTAACGAATCTTGCTCTAGAAGCACATGCTAATGTTTATCTTGATTAATGGCTCCATCAGTCTTCAAAGGACATTTCCAAACCTTAAGGGTTTTCAACAGGCCCTACTCCTCTCACTGTAAAGGACATCAAATTTTAATATCCTGAAAAATTTGTAACTATCAGATTTAAACTCCCTAGATGTTCTGACCCATCCTCTCCAAGCCATTTGCATTGTTCTCTCTAATATCAGAGGATGATACATTCTTTCCTATGAAGATGAATTTCCACACCTGTTTCTTGACTCTATCCCCATCTACCCTCTCTGGTATTTGCTCCATCTATTATCTTCCTTCTCTGTCCTGAATCTGCAAGTTCTTTCTTTTGGTTTCTTCTGATCAGCCTAAAACCCATTACATATGTACTTACATACACATATTCTCTTGTTATCTCCTCTCCTCCTCATCTCTGTCTCTATCTTTCTCTCTCTCTCATACACTTGTGCACGTGTGAAACTAAAGGAAACCAAATCAAAATGACTCAAAATCCTAACATCCTTGACCTTCCTCCACTATAATGTTCTCTTTTACACCTTTTCTTTTCTCATCAAATTTTTCAAAGTGTCTGTACTCCTTATCTCTCTCTTCCTTACTACATCCCCTATATATAAGCCTCTGCTTTCATTATCCTTTTAAAACTTCCCTATACACATCCTGATCATGTAATCAAAAGGAACCTTTTCTACTACAAAAAGATACCGTGTTATTTCATTTTATTAAGCCACTACATGTTAATCAGAAAAAAAATAGAAGACATAATAAGAGGAAAAAGAAAAACAAGCCTCCATTCACAGGCAACTAATGATAACAGCCAGTTATGAATTCTTTCAAATAATTCTGTACACATGTACAGGAATCCATATAAATACTATATGTCTATATAGGCGTATATATAAGATAAAATTAAAGCAAAATATACACCCTTTTGTTACTTGATTTTTATTTAAAGCATATCTAACTATATTTTTATATTACTATTTTCAACAAAATTTTTAATGGCTATACAGTGTGTACCACTGTGTGAATGTACCATGATTTCTTTATCCATTTCTCTAAGAAAAGATATTTAATTTCCAACTTTTCACTTTTATGAGTCTCACAGCAGTGAACAATGGAAGTAGAGCTTGAAGATAGATGCACACAATTTGGAATACATTTCCATCTTTTTCTTATAAATGTGTCTGCCAATTCAGACACCTCAGTTTTCTGAAATATTTTCCCCCTTTGATTTTTATGAAAACATTCTATCTTGGTTTTCATCCCACCCTTTCCATTCTCCTCAGCTAGATCACTTGTCTACTTATATCTCTAATGTTGATGGTGTGTGTGTGTGTGTGTGTGTGTGTGTGTGTGTATGTGTTTTGTCTCCCCTATGTACTGAAGATCCCCTCATCTATATCCCTAGTCAAATTTCTCCAAATAGACAACTTTTATATGTATGTATATATGGCTGCTGGAACCAGAGGAAAGCTATCCACAACACTTGGATGTGCCGTCAGTATCTGAAGCTAGGGTGTGAAACAATACTCTTCCTTCACACTCAAACTTTATTTGAGCTAGAGACAGCACCCAGGCACCCTGATTATAAACAAAACAAAACTAAATAAATAAATAAATAAAACAAAACAGTTTCTTTTCTCTTTATGTGTACCCTTCCTTCATATAAACCAAAAACTCTTAGTCATACAATAATCTACATTTTCTTAAGTCCATTCTCTCTTTTCTCTCATGGCTTTTTCATCTCATCTTTGCCTTGAGGCATGGGCTATACCCACTGTGCCAGAATGATTATTCAAAAACATG
Organism: Hyaena hyaena; assembly: GCF_003009895.1. Lineage (NCBI taxonomy): Eukaryota > Metazoa > Chordata > Mammalia > Carnivora > Hyaenidae > Hyaena > Hyaena hyaena. The sequence goes on along the minus strand of NW_024081292.1, from coordinate 716,439 downwards.
GGATGATGGTTGCTTACAAGATCCCTATAGCATAGACGCCTCTACCATCTGACTCCTCTGCCACCTGGACTTCCTTCTTCATTGCCTTTTTTACTTCCTTCACCCTTTGTGCATCAACAGTACAAAATTTTCCTCTTACACACATGCCTCCCTCCCCATGATATATCTTCATCTTTCTTTTACCTTAGCGTTACCATTTCATCCTTCTAGACTCCATTCAGATACAGTTTCCATCAGGTTGGCTCTAAATCCCTTTGGTGGAGGCTCTTTGACACTCCCATAAGCTCCCCTAAGGCGCCTTTTACAAGGCTTTGAAATCCTGCTTTTCATACCTATCTCTCTTATTAACCAGTGAACATGAGGTCTGGGTGCACATGTGAGCCACCCTGTACCCCACAGAAGTGTATGAAGACTAGATGAGTCCATGTGGCAATGAATGGATAAACAACTGTTGCATTATATGCTTCCTTCTCATTCCCAGTCTCTAACTCCTCAGGCTGCTTGTCAAGCAAGACTTTCCGGGTATGTTCATGATTGACAAACTAAAAAAGTCATTTGTTATTTTTTTCTTAGCTGAGTCCAGACTGCTATTATCAGTCACGGAGCATAAATATCTGTCTTCTGTCCTCTCAGCAGCGGGGCTCTTTTCCTTGGCAAAGTTCCAGCCAGTGTTTCTCATGAACTGCAATCTATAGTCTGATGTCTGGATGGACTAAAGATACTAATCCTATTGCTGCCTCACTTCAGAGAAAAATGCTGAAAGCAGCAAAAGCCTTAAGCTCAGAATATGCTGGAAGCCCTGCTACCCTGGGAATAGAACTTTGCTATGGAAAAGATTCTCTTGACCAATATCTTATAATAGAGAACTACCACTCTGTTACTTTTAGTTTGTTATTTACATACTTACTTACCTATTTACTTTTAAGCATAACTCCTTCAATAGATATGCCAGAAAGCCAAAAATCTCAGCAAAGAAATCAAATTTATAAATACCAAAACATATAATCTAATATCAAAGGACCACACTTAGAGAAGCAGGAGGCAGATCTGCAGTGAAGAAAGAGTAAGGGAGGTATCTCAGAGAAGAGAGAATCAGGAAGCAATGGAATCACAGGTAGCACTCACTCAGCAAATCATGACGGAGTTATGTGCTACATGCTGAGGAGTCTAGGGGCAGACTGGCCCTGGCACCAGGAAGGAGATTAGTAAAAAAGTATATAATAGCAAGTAAGTGTGTTCAGAGAAAAATATAGAAGCACAAAAAGGGGGCACCAAATCCAGTCCAGGAAGAACAGCAGCAGTAAATCATTTTGGAAGAAATGATATTTAAGCTGACCCTAGAGGGAGAACTAGGATTTAGCTTGGTTGATATGGAATCTACAGAGAGAAGTGAGGGTGACATTTCAGAGTACAGGGACAACATAAGCAAAAATGTGAAATGGAAGAACTTCAATAAGTGTGAAAAACTCCTGTGTTGCTGGTGCATAAATGGCTAGATATTAAGTCTTGAAAGATGATACTGGAGATCAGCTCAGATCATGTAGCACTTATATGGGGTTTAAGTAAACACTGAATAACTGCAAGAATTGGGTGTCGGGTTTTCACTTTAGATCCATCACACTGATCACAGTGAGGGACTGGAGAAACTGAGAAACAAGACTGTGGGCAAGACTGGTTATTCATTCCTCAAGCCATTTCCATATTTCTCCTGCAACCACAAGCTACACCACATTTCCCAGCCTCACAGTTAGTTGTGCAATGTGGCCAGATGTAATGCACTACACTTTTACCTCTAAGCTTTAGATCTACTTCTCCCTTCTGCAGGACCCTTGAGGCCATGTAGTGAAGATGGAAGAATAACAGGATGGGTGTAGTCTGCACCCTACCACACCACAGTGAACTACTTTTTGAGTAAAAAAATACTTGAATTCTATTAAGCCACAGGGATTCTGGCCATGAGACTCCCCTAACATAGGTTATGGCAATGCAGCCAGCCACTAGCTCAGTAAGGCCAGGAACTGCATCCATTTTTCTCTGTCATAGGGCAGGAATGAAATGAGACAAAACAGAACATGTTAAATGGATAAACCAATGATATGGTCAGTGATATTGAAAGTATGAACTAAGGGTGGAGAAGAGAATCAAACCCAAGATAGAGGGAAAATGAACACGATTTTGGTAATTAATTAGTTATGAACAGTTAGGAAGAGAAAGGAATCTATAAGTATTCCAGTCTGTGTGAACTGGTAAGTGATGGTACTATCACCTAAGAAAAAGCATGCATTACAAAGATGTATGATCTACTTAGATATACTGAGTTTTGCATGGCCAGTGGGATATTCAAATGGAGATATGCTTCAAATATTTCACATAAAGTGTAAAAATTCTGGCTGGAAATATATTCAATTGAATTAGCTGTGTAGGGCTGATAATTATAAATATGAGGGAGGATGATAAGGCAAACAGAGAGCATTTGAAAGCACACAGGATGACCTGTGGGAACAGCATTCAAAGTGGCCAGGAAGACAGAGGAGTGCTGGAATGAAACCTGTAAGAAATGGTGTGAAGGGCATCCAAGAAGATCAAATGAGGGCCTCGTCCCAAAAAGCAGCAGATCAGAGAGTCTAAAGATAAACAGAATAATCAGTGGTGTTAAAAAGACCAGAGCAATTCTGTTAAGATGAGGACTGGAAAAGCATTCATTCAGTTTGACAATCTGTATTCAATTGGTGACATATGGTGAGAAAGGTTTCAATAGAATGATAGGTGCAATCACAAAGCCACACTGAGGGGAGAAAGGATGAACAAGTGGAGATAATGAGTGTTCATTATTTCTTTTGAAAATTTGTATCAAAGAGGAAGAAGGAATTCTGACGTCTTTAGGTAACTCAAACTCAAGAGATTTTTCATGTGTGTTTGTTTTTAACATTAATTACATCTGTGGCATCCAATATAGTAGCCACTCACCATGTGGCTGCTGAACATCTGAGATGTGGGTAGTTTAATGGATAACTTAGTATCTTATTAAAATTAGTTTTACAGGCTTCTTTTTGCTTTATTGTAGTGTGCCTGTTTAAAAATACAGAATCACACACGTGGCTCACATTACATTTCTGCTGGGCCACGCTTAGCTGAAGCATATTAGAGGCTATTAGGGATAAGCAGTAGTAACACTTATAATTTACGTGGTAGGCAGAACTCTAAGATGTTCCCCAAGGCACACAATTGTGAGTCTGCATGGTGGGACCACTGAATATGAAAGGATATCACTTTCATGATTTGGTTACTAATTGGTTCACTGAGTAAATCAGAAGAGAGATTATCCTGGATGGCCCTGACCTAATCAGATGAGTCTTTCAAAAGAAAGCCAACTTTCAGGAGATGCTCCTCAGTGGACTCTAAGAAGTAGTTATGAGCTACCACCATGAGAAGATCAGAAGGCAAGAACCTGAGAATGGCTGCTGTTTCTAAAACCAGTAGCCAATGAAAAAACAGGGATCTTATACTACAACAGCAAGGACTAAATTTGGCCAATGATCTGAATGAGCACAAAAAGAGATCCAGAACCTCAGGTGAGATCACAGCAGCAACCAGCACCTTAATTTCAGCTTGCTACACCTGTGCTCCTGAGCCACAAAAACTGTAAGATAGTAAACTTGTATTTTTTTAATGCCACTAAGTTTGTGGTCACCTGTGACACAGTAATAGAAATATAACTATTTATAATAGAAATATAACATTTAATTAGCAATTATTATATATCAGGTACCATATTAAGCACTTTAGACGTACCACCTCATTTCATTTTTACAAAAACTCTAAGAGATAGGTGCCATTATTACTGCAATTTACAAAAAAGGTAACTGAGACACAGAGAGTTAAGAAATTTTCCCAGCATCACAAAACCAGTATTAGTAGGACTGGAATGAGCAAGTTCCACATACAGAAAAGACAAAATGATTAATGGAATCGGATCTCAGAGGACTGGGAAAGAAATGGGATTAAGACCATGGGTGGAAAGCTTACCCCAAAAAAAGAGGAACAACTCTTCTGTTGAGAAGGCCAGGATAGATGTGGATGTATTTATGTATGCAGATGGGTAGAGGGGAACACATTCTATACGTTTTACAATTAAGTTTTTCTATGAAGCTAGAGGCAAGCTAAATGCTAAAGCACTGAGGCAGGGAATAAAGATGGGTGTGCAGATTATTGTGTGGGTTTTTCATAGTTGCAGAAGAGTGGAGAAAGGGATGGACTGATCAAGATAAGTAACAGTGGTACAAATCAAGAGTCTGTATGTAGTGTTCAGCTGGGCCCTGCCATTTTTCCCTGGAGCTCTGAGCCTTACTGGTGAAGAAGAGCTGAAAACTGTAGCACTTATTTAAGATGGAAATTTCAACAGAGACACAACAGAAGGATGGAAACAACAAGGAACAAATATTGGTAAAATGGGCCCATAGTTCAGTACGGGCAGGGGAAATGAGAAAAAAAGATGAGAAAGAATGAAGTGCAAATGTTCTGCAGATACTCTAATATAATGAAGGTCACAATGCATGAAGAACAAGAATGAGGATAACAAAGAGCTAGAAAGAATTCAAGCAGGTTAAACCACAATCTGTAAGCCATTGAGTACCTTTAACTTTGAGATATAAATTATAGACCATTAAGACAAAGACTTATAGAAAATGGAAAGATTCTTGATAGTAATCTGGGATATATTACTTCATTTTACAGAAGAGGAAACCTGAGGAAGAAGGCCAAATGGTATACTCAAAACTGGGGGGCACCTGGGTGACTCAGTCATTTAAGCGCCCAACTCTTGATTTTGGCTCAGGTCATAATCTCACGTTTGTGAGATGGAGCCTCGCATCCATCAGGCTCTGTGCAGACAGTGTAATGCCTGCTTGGGATTCCCAAGAAAAATCAGTATGAGTTAACTTTGGGATACATATTTTATTTTCTTTATATCAATACCTACAGAAAAATGTTTATATCTATATTCACATTAATATCCATATCTACATATATACCCACACTAATATCCATATGCATATCTAAGTATTTACTAGATAAACAGAAGTATGACCAGTCACAAGGAAAGGTAAATAAGCCCTGTTATGTCAGTGGTGGCTATAAGTCCATTTTCCCTTCTCTTCATTAAAGAGGAATTACAATGAATAAAGAAATGATAGAAACAGAAACTACCTTTTAGAAAACCACAGTAATAATTGTTTCAGGCAAGATTCACCAATGGATGCTGAAATTACTGGGTGAAAGTGTGAAAAAGAAACATGATATTTTTGAAGTCTTCAAGTATCTCTCCTAAGATATTTACTAAGTAACAAAAAGGGAAAGTATTAACTTTACAAAGGTGCAAGCTGACAGACACCACCTTAACCAACTGACTGGGTTAATATAACCAGTAGTATGATGATGGGCCCTAATATAATGCACTGAGGAGGATAGTGCCCTAAGGCCCTTCAATCACAGCCACTAAAAGAGATACATTATTTGGGAATGTGAAGGTCTTGTATCTTTGCAACTTCCCTATTCAGAAATAATATTGTTCACTACTTGGAAGTCAGATGGAAACAAACACTTGAAGGAAAACGCAGGAGTCCAGGTTCCTGGAATGTGAAAGTCATGTTTGAGGAGCATTCAGAAATATGGCAAAAGGAAAGTTCCAGAAACCAAAATCCACTATGCCTACCATATCATGACTATGCAGCATTACGAGCCACTGCAAGGTTTTCTAATACATCTACATTTTAAGAGAATCATAACATAAGAGAGTCACAGTTATTGATTGACTTTAAAGCATTACTTTGAAAGGTTTGCAAAAAAGTCATGAAAAAAAGCATGGTACAGTTGTTACTGAAACAAAATTCCCATCTGCAAACTGGAGAGAATATCTAGTCTTTCCTATTATTATTGAAATCCTGTTGGGGGAGAGAGAAAGACTGCAGAGGAGAAAGAGACAGAGAATTTAAGCCTAGATAAGCTGACAGCCGTAGAGCTGAGATAATTCTATCGTTTTGAAAGATATAAATAATATTTTGCTGTCAGTCTCAGGTGAATAACAAATACTTCTAGAATATGTCACGTCCTTTGGAAAGTACAACTAAGATAAAGCAAAGACCAACCTTGCCAGAGAGAATTCTATCAGAAACTACCAAAATTAAGAGATCACTAAAAATTTTCAAACTTTCCTATCAATAGGTATGACACTGGAGACAAAGGTTCACAGTAACAAGACACTGAATATTCATTTTGACCATGCCTGGAAGTAAACCCCATTCCCTATGTCTTTTTAGTAAATAAAACAATGCAGAATAATTATTAGAGATGAGAGATTAGAGAGTTACCAACCTGAAGCTATTATAAGATCAAATAAAAATTAATGACATTCTGCTTCAGGAAGACAGAGAACTAAGTTTGTGATTACAAGTTAAACACTGGGCATCTAGACTGCTAAATAAACGTCAGTAAATGGTAACACTGCACATCTACTAATTTACACTGACCATCTCAGGCAAACTTAGTAATTAGTCACATGTTAGGCCTAAGACAAAACTTTGTATTAAACCTCAGATAATGAAAATCACAAAAAATCAGGTCATTCCAAGAAAGCAGCATTTTGTTCCAAAAGAGACTCAAAAACACTTAAAGGGAGAAATGAGCAATCCCTCCATATGTGAAGACCTGCCCTCTAACCCCACCTCCCACCATTACTGCCACAAAAAAAAAAAAAAAAAAAAAAGCCCTCTTAAAACCATCAAGAGAAGCCAAAAGCAATTCTACATCACATACATAGAAGCTGAACATTACACCTTATTTCTGGCTGAGCTACTGACTCACCTGATTGGCTGCTTCCTTGCTCCTGACTTTGTCCCAAGAGTAACATCCCATATCTGCACCTCTTCTACTCTCCCACCAAGGACTGCCTTCTACCCATTTTTGTTTCTCCAGATTTCCTTCAAGGATTAAATTAGTACCGTTATACCCCTTCAATAGCTTCTGATCACAGGACTCAGAAAAGGCCACACCCAAGTTTTCATGAGACAGACCATAGCTTGAACCTTGATATTTCTGCCATACATCTGGGCAAACATGTAATTGAAAGGCAATCAAACTCCTTTATTAATAAGTTTTAGGGGTGCCTGAGTGACTCAGTCAATTAAGTGTCTGACTCTTGATTTCAGCTCAGGTGATGATCTCACGGTTCATGAGATCAAATCCCATGTCAGGCTCTGTGCTGAGAGTGGAACCTGCTTAGGTTTCTCTCTCTCCCTCTTTTTGCCCCTCTCTTGCTTGTACTCTCCCTCTCCTTCAAAATAAAAAAATAAGCATTAGAAAAAGTTTTAAGCGGGTGCCTAGGTGGCTTGGTTGGTTGAATGTCTGACTTGATTTTGGCTCAAGTCATGATCTCAAAGTCATGGAATCAAGCCCCAAATCAGCCTCTCCACTGAGCATGGAGCTAACATAACATTCTCTCTCCCCCCGCTCTGCCCCTCATCTCTGTTTGTGTGCTTGCTCTCTAAAAACATAAAAATAAAATCAAACAAAAAGCTTTAGTGACAAGCCAAATATTTTCTTACAAATTAACAATGATATAACAAGTCTCTATAAGGCAATTAATCATATTTTAAAGAACAAAATACTAAGTTCAAAGATCTGTGTAATAACTGGGCATATTCTTCAAATATCTTTCATTTAATTCATGTTTTTAGATAAAATGAGACTATAAAGAGCCATAGGCTCTGCCCAAAGGGGTAAGTTTTACACATATTAATATACACCTTTAACATATTAATAGAATAAGACTTATTTCATGAACATAATATAGTAATAAGCTGAACTCACTTTATCATTATTTCTTCCAAAGCCAAAGGGAGAACCAGAGAATTTCTACTAATGGCAAAATTGTAAGATCCAATTCAATGGGAAAAAGTCTATTCAACAAATGATGCTAGGAAAACTGGACAGCAACATGCAAAAGAATGAAATTGGACCACTTTCTTACACCATACATGAATATAAATTCAAAATGGATTAAAGACCTAAATGTAAGCCATGAAACCATAAAAGCTCTAGAAGACAGCACAAGCAATAACTTCTCTGACACTGGCTAGAGAAACTTTTTTCTAGATAGATCCCCTGAGGCAAGGGAAACAAAAGAAAAAATAAACTATTGGGAATATACCAAAATAAAAAGCTTCTGCACAGCAAAGGAAATAATCAACAAAGCTAAAAGGCAACCTATGGAATGGGAGAAAATATGTGTAAATGACATACCTGATAAAGGGTTAGTAACCAAAATATATAAAAAACTTATAAAACTAAACCTACTAAAAACAAATAACCCAATTAAAAAATGGGCAGAAGAAAATCAAATCCAATAGCACATAAAAAGAATTATCCATCAAGATCAAGTGGGATTCATTCCTGGGTTACAGGGCTGGTTCAATATTTGCAAATCAATCAATGTGATACATCACATCAACAAAAGAAAAGATAAAAACCATATGATCCTGTCTATAGATGCAGAAAAAGCATCTGAAAAAATACAACATCCCTTCTTAATAAAGACCCTCAAGAAAGTCAGGATAGAAGGAACTTACTTAAACAGCATAAAAGCCATCTATGAGAAACCCTCAGCTAATATCATCCTCAACGGGGAAAAACTGAGAGCTTTCCCCCTGAGTACAGGAAAACGACAGGGATGTCCACTCTCACCACTGTTGTTTAACATAGTGCTGGAAGTCCTAGCATCAGCCATCAGACAACAAAAAGAAAAGGCATCAGAACTGGCAAAGAAGTCAAACTCTCACTTTTCGCAGATGACATGACATGATACGGAGAAAACCTGAGAGACTCCACCAGAAGCCTACTAGAGCTGATCCATGAATTCAGCAAAGTTGCAGGATACAAAATCAATGTACAGAAATCAGTTGCATTTTTATAAACCAATAATGAAGCAGCAGAAAGAGAAATCAAGAAACTGATCCCATTCACAATTGCACCAAAAACCATAAAATACGTAGGAATAAACCTAACCAAAGATATAAGAGATCTGTATGATGAAAACTATAGGAAACTTATGAAGGAAATTGAAGAAGGCACAAAGAAATGGAAAACCATTCCATGCTCATGGATTGGAAGAATAAACATAGTTAAAATGTCAATACTACCCAAAGCAATCTACACATTCAATGCAGTCCCAATCAAAATTGCACCAGTATTCTTCTCAAAACTAGAAAAAACTATTCTAAAATTTGTATGGAACCACAAAAGACTCTTTATAGTCAAAGTAATATTGAATAAGAAAACCAAAACGGGAGGCATCACCATCCCAGACTTTAGCCTCTGCTACAAAGCTGTCATCATCAAGACAGTATGGTATTGGCACAAAAACAGACACATAGACCAACTGAATAGAATAGAGAACTCAGATTTGGACCCAAAAATGTACAGCCAACTAATCTTTGACAAAGCAGGAAAGAGTATCCAATGGAAAAAAGACAGCCTCTTTAACAGATGGTGTTGGGAGAACTGGACAGCAATATGCAGAAGAATGAAACTAGATCACTTTCTTACACCATACACAAAAATAAACTCAAAATGGATAAAGGACCTGAATGTGTGACAGGAAACCATCAAAACCCTAGAGAAGAAAGCCGGAAACAACCTCCTTGACCTCCACCGCAGCAATTTCTTACTTGACACATCCCCAAAGACAAGGGAATCAAGAGCAAAAATGAACTATTGGGACCTCATCAAGATTAAAAGCTTCTGCACGGCAAAGGAAACAATCCATAACACTAATAGGCAACCGACGGAATGGGAAAAGATAGTTGCAAATGACATATCAGATAAAGGGCTATAAGGAACTCACCAAACTCCACACCCGAAAAACAAACAACCCAGTGAAGAAATGGGCCAAAGATATGAACAGACACTTCTCCAAAGAGGACATCCCGATGGCCAACAGACACATGAAACGATGCTCAGCATCCCTCATCAGGGAAATACAAATCAAAACCACACTGAGATACCTCCTCATGCTGGTCAGAGTGGCTAAAATGAGCAAATCCAAGGACTCTAGATGCTGGCGAGGATGTGGTTGTGGAGAAATGGGCATCCTCTTACACTGTTGGTGGGAATGTAAACTGGTGCAGCCCCTCTGGAAAACAGTGTGGAGGTTCCCCAAAAAATTAACAATAGAATTCCCTTATGACCCAGCAATAGCACTGCTAGGAATTTACCCAAGGGATACAGGAGTGCTGATGCATAGGGGCACATGTACCCTAATGTTCATTGCAGCACTCTCAACCATAGCCAAAACATGGAAAGAGCCTAAGTGTCCATCAACAGATGAATGGATCAAGAAGATGTGGTTTATCTATACAAAAGAATACTACATGGCAATGAGAAACAATGAAATCTGGCCATGTGTAGCAACATGGATGGAACTTGAGGGTGTTATGCTGAGTGAAATAATCAGGCAGAGAAAGACAGATACCTTATGTTTGCACATATAGGAGGATTAGGAGGGACTTAATGGAGGACCATGGGTAAGAAGGGGAAAAATAGTGGGGGAGAAGGAGGGAGGCAAACCATGAGAGACTCTTGAATGCCAAGAACAAACTGAGGGCAGATGGGGTGGGGAAGAGAGGAAGGGGGATGATGGGCATGGAGGAGGGCACTTGTGGGGATGAGCACTGGGTGTTATATGGAAACCAACTTGACAATAAACTATTGAAAAAAAAACATTAAAAAAAATAAGGTAAAAAAAATGGGCAGAAGACAGGAACAGATATTTCTCCAAAGAAATACACATGGCCAACAGACATATGAAAATGTGCTCAACATCACTCATCATCAAGCAAATGCAAATCAAAACTACAATGAGATACCACTTCATACCTGTCAGAATGGCTGAAATAAAAAGCATAAGAAACAGCAAGTGTCATTCAGGATGTGGAGAAAAAGGTACACTCATGCACTTTTGGTGGGAATGCAAACTGTTGTAGCCACTGTGGTAAACAGTATGGAGGTTCCTCCAAAATTTAAAATAGAATTATGATATGATCCAGTAATCCCACTATTGAGTCTTAACCAAAGAATGTGATAACACATATTCAAAAGATAATCATCCCTATGTTTATTGCTGCATTATTTACTATAGCCAAATTATAGAAGTAGCCCAAGTGTCCATCAATAGATGAATGGATAAAGAAAATGTGGTGTATATATATACAATGGAATATTATTCAGCTATAAAAAAGAATGAAATCTTGCCTTTTGCAACAACATGGATAGATCCAGAGAATACTGAGATAAGTCAGTCAGAGAAAGACAAATACCATATGAATTCATTCATATGTGGAATTTAAGAAACAAATGAACAAAGGAAAAAAGAGAGAGACAAACTAAGATACAGATTCTTCTTAATTATAGAGAACAAGCTAATGGTTACCTAGGGGTAGTAGGAGGGGGGCTAAATTAAGTGATAGGGATTAAAGAATACACATATCATGATGGACACTGAGTAACAGGACTGCTGAATCACTACACTGTACACCTGAAACTAATATAACATTGTATAATAATTATACTGGAATTAAAATTTTAAAAATTAATTCAAAAATCATAAGACCCTATGATAAGGCAAATTAACTTGTGACATGGGTTCACTGCATAAAAACCCAAAAAAGGTCTAGTGAGCTATGAATTAAGAGGTATGAAAAAAACTCAATCTCTCTCTCTATAAAATTATAACACAATTAAATATATATAATTATACACAATATACAAATATATATTCTATATACATATTATTTCTTCCAAAATATATCAAGGGACAATTTTAAGTTTTTTAATTCCATATGCTACGCCTTTTATTCCCATGACTTATTCATTCCATAACTGAAAGCCTGTATTTCCCACTCCCCTTCACCCAATTTGTTCATCCCTCCAGACAATTTTAACTTAGATACAAGTCATGAAGTAATATAACTGTGCTATCTAAAGAAACATACAGATTCTAAATTTTTTTTTTTAATGTTTTATTTATTTCTAGGAGAGAGAGAGAGACAGCGTGAGCAGGGGAGGGTCAGAGAGAGAGGGAGACACAGACTGAAACAGGCTCCAGGCTCTGAGCTGGCAGTCAGCACAGAGCCCGACCCGGGGCTCGAACCCACGAACCGCGAGATCATGACCTAAGCGAAAGTCAGACGCTTAACCGACTAAGCCACCCAGGCGCCCCAGAAACATACAGATTCTAAAATATAACCGACTAGAACGTACTAGTATCCTATCTTCTATTTAAGAATTTTTAATATTTCATGACAGTAAAAGAAAATTTTAGTAAGGTCATGTCATTAACGTGCTTCTAAAGGAAACTAATTTTAAAATTGAGAGATATTTAAGAACCAGAGAAAGGCAGGAATACCTTGAACTCACTACTACTAAAACCACAAGATACACATGTATATCTACATACACAGAATGCATTTATCAAATCAAAATATTTGATTGCCTATTCTCATGACAGTAATATTTAAAAGTTTTTATTTGGGGCTCCTGGCTGGCTCAGTCAGTTAAGTGTCCGACTTCAGCTCAGGTCATGATCTTGCAGTCCGTGGATTTGGGCCCTATGTTGTGCTCTGTGCTGACAGCTCAGAGCCTGGAGCCTGCTTCAGATTCTGTGTCTCTCCCTCTCTCTGCCCCTTCCCTGCTCATGCTCTGTCTCTCTCTGTCTCTCAATAATAAATAAACATTAAAAAAATTTTTTTTTAATCAGAATAAAAAAAAAGTTTTTACTTGAAACATTTAATTTTAAACTTTCACACCTACCAGAAGGAGACAGACCATGTTTTCCTATTCTAGAGATGAGGGAACAAAGGCTCATTGGAGGTTTAATGATTTATCTGGGGTTATTCATAAGTGGCAGAGCAAAACCTCTAACTTAGGCCTTGGATTACAGAATCATTATATATTTTTTTAAGTATGGTGCTAGATTCTGAAAGGATTCTAAGAAGAATCTGCCCCCAGTTGCTACCTGAGAAGTTTAGAGACATCAAAAACTCATGAAAGCAAATGGTATGTTTACTAATTAGGATGAAACACACAATGAGGTTCAAAAGAGAAGAATAAATAAGATACCATTATACGCGCAGCTGACCTGGGTAACAGAGACCTTGTACAGACTGGAGTCAAACAGTTAAGGGCAAGAAACAGGATGGAGTGGAGGTGTCTACAGCTCCTCCTACTCTATCTACCAGTCTTCCCAGGAATGTGTATACATTCAAGATCAATCCTCATTTCCAATCTCACACACACTATCATAAGCTCTCATGTAATTATAATGAAGATGTTGGAAATGGGTTACTGGCAATAGGAATTAATGTTTGTACTTTAATATTAGTTAGGAATTCTAATTATAATCAAGTAAATGAACTTACTTTGAGAAAGATTCTCAAGGGCTTTTCCCAGCTTCTTGCTCTCTTGAAGGATGTGGTTCAATTCATCAAAATCACGGCTTTCTGGTTTAAATCGCCAGTTCCACTTAGGATGATCTACTGACCTTGGCACTATGTTTTAAAAAAAAATGATTATTCCATAAGCATGCTACATAATGATAAAAACTTACTATTCATCATCATGTGAGAGACTATATCAAGATCAATGTACAGAATAAAAATGTTTGTTTCAGACATGGTTTTCTTATGAGCAAACAGAGGGAAGTTAGGAAGCTGCATTTTAAGAAATGTTTTAATTGAACTAGTAAAGGGAAGTGTGACAATGTTTATAGAAAAAAGAAAATTCAGGTACTAATTTAAAACCAATTTCTATAACTTAGGGAAAATACACAAGCAGAGCACATTTTATATAATATTTTAGCAGCTGAAAAAACAATTACTAACTTCTTCATCAGCAATTAGTAAATATTTTTAAGACATTTTGCTGTCTTCTGATAAAACAGAAGACTGAAGACACTTACCTTCACTTCCCCCAAAACCCAACTAAAATTAGACTAAAGATTTTTTGGTCAAATAAGTAGTTGAACAAGAAGAGAAGACATTATTAGACAAGAAAGAGCAAATCTTTTTTTGGAAGATGCAAAATAAAATGAGGAGTGGTAACTGGATTCAGCAAAGTAGAGAAATCTAGTCCCAGAGAGAGATTCCCAAAATGGTGGACATATCATAACATTTAACACTAAAGCATGAATCAAGGAAGATAAATGCCAAAGTAATAGGATATAAAAACTTGTTTTTCAGATTGGAAGGATCCATTAAATGTCCAGAACAATTCAAGGCATAAATTCAATTCAATTCAAGGCAAAATTTTACAACAGTGGCAATAAAGAAAGATCTTAAAAGCTTTCAGAGACAGAAATAGCAAATCAAATTCTCATCAGACTTCTCAAAGGCCACTCTTGCCCAGAAGACACAAGAGAAATTCCTTCACAATTCCAACTGAAAATTACTTTTTAGAGTAAAGATTTAAACTATTTATCTTGCAATCAATCTTTTTCAGAAAGCTCTATAGTAAGGATGCTCTAATAAAACGAATAAGTAAACCCCAAAGTGGAAAGACTTGGGATTCAGGATATAGGTGATCCTCCATAAGAAAAAGGAGAAGTGAATCTTCAGTATGGCTTTAAAGGATGGTCTCAGAAGACAGTTGAGAAAAAGGCTAGAACCAAGAAGCCAAGATTCGATCAAAGGAAGAGGGCTGCCAAAAGCGATGTCTCTAATTTTTTTAATAAAATAAAATATAAAATAAAATAAGATCAAAGTTAGGATTCCTTGATGAATGTGATCATACTGAGTTCAATACTTTAAGGAACGGTTTGAGGAAGGATTAGTGAGTACACAGAAAACAAAGCAAATACAGAAATAAGACAATTATTAGTTCAAAAGCAAATTAATAGTTGGACATCTATGTCTCTACTGTGATAAAGACTAGTTAACGTAGCCATAATAATATTGTGTGGAGTATATATTCAACATTTGAAATAACTGCATACTTATACTGTGGTGATGAGTTGGGCCTGAGGTATGAAGCCACAAAGTCTTAGAGGACAAGAGCTGGTGCCTCAAGTTTAAAAAGTAGAAGGGAACTGTGCAAGTAACTTGTATGTCTTGATTTGTAAACTTGTGTAGCAAAAGAAACATCTGAAAGAACTGAAAGTGGCTCCATGTTAGAAGGCTGTAATACTACTTGACTTTTCAAACCACATATATTTTTGCTTTGATTAAAATAAACCAAAATAATTTTAAAAATATTTATATGGCAAAGGCAATCTCAGACTACTGAAATACTTTTTCTACCATCTTTTTAAAAAGTAATCTGAAATATTTACTATACTAAAAATATACTGACCCTCTGACCCAATGATGTTATGTCTCGTAAATTATCATGAAGAAATGAGAACACCTATACTTATATTTGTATGTACAAAGCTGTTTATTTTATCAGAAATTACAAGACATTTGTTTATTTCAGTAAATAGTTTGTGGCAGCACAACTCTGTAAATAATATAACTGTCCTTCCACAGGGGAATAAATAAATTATGGCACATTCACAGCATGCTACAGCATTATTTATTAAAAAGTATAACTTAGACCTAAGTTTAACGCAAAAATATATCCATGGTACATTCTAAAATAAAAAAACAAATTGCTCAAGAATGTGCATAGTCTAAAAACAGCTTTATAAAGCAAATCAACTCACACATATTTTATATGTTAGTTTGTACAGAGAAAAGGATGTAAAAAGATGCAAACTATTTCGAAGGATGTGAAAATATATACACTATTTCTAAGGAAGGAAAACCTGAGGGGACTAAAGGAAGAAAGAAGAATTAACATTTAAAATTTTATTAAATTTTTTGAATATAAATCTCCTTTGTTTTCCTCTACTCTAAAAGATTTAATTAGTTTTTATAAACTTTATTAAATGCAGGGTTAGTGTTGCTTTGAATGGAATACAATGCTGTAACTAAACATGACAGGCGAGGAAGCTGCTCCAGGCAGCTAACATCCTTAAAAGAATATTATACTCAAAAGGCTCTAAATCAATTAAACATGCTTGAGAATGTGAGTGAGTAGATATACATAAATAAAGCTCAATGTTACTGCTAAAACGAGTATGACATTATTAGGATTTAGCAGCCAGAAATATCAGATTAAAAGTTGGGCTTCAACTCTTACCTTTCCTTCCTTCATTTTGTTAGTAACACATACTTACATTAAGTAACATTTGAATGACAAAATTCCTTACATGATTTGGATTCTGGCGACAGTGGGGAAATATTAGACACAGCAAGGTCACTTTTTGACTTTTTAGGCTTCTTTGCATTTAATTGCCAAGGCTTATCATAGCTTCTGAAATCCCTTCTTGTTCCTTTATGTTCTGTTAAAACAAACAAAATACATACATGTATGTGTGTTTTATATATAACAATAAGTGATTTCAAGATTGATCAAAAACTAAATCCATTACGTCATTAGATATACCTGGCAAAAGCTACAAGTCATCTCATATCAAAACTAATGTAAATATTCAAAAGTATTTGTTTAATATCCCCTGTAAATGTTAGTTTTGAATTTGATATGATTCAATTTGTATATTAATATGATTAAGATTATGTTAAACTCTTAAAAGCTTCTGGAAACATTCTTTAAGGCATAAATCACCATTACTTAAAATAACATTCTTTAAATAGGTATTATGGAATAAGGCACTCTTCCTAAAGTAAATAAAAATAACTGAACCCTTAAGTAAGTTTTACTCATCTGATTTTACCTTATGCATTATTGACTAAGATATGTTACATTACTGATGGTCACCCACATTTCTTCTCCAGCATCAGTCATTTTTTCCACTTCTTAATTCAAGAAAGTAATTCAACCAACTTTGTTGAAAGTCATAGCTCTCCGTCAAAGGCAGTCAGTCACACCAATTCCTGAATAAAATGGTATTTCCAAGAGTTCGCCCCTTTTGACATCTTTGCCAAGCAGTTCATATTTTTAGACATGCCTATCTTTCCGGAATATTTTTTCTCTTATTCTCAGGACACTACATTCTCCTCATCTCCATATCCCCTATTTGACTACTCTTTCTCTGTATCATTCACTGCTTCCCCATATTCTTCTTTCATCTATGTGATCTTCTGTAGAGTTTAGAGTCTCCTTCTACCTTCTTGTTTAAATATATAAATTGTCTAATTATCTTAGCTTTATGAATGAGTCATCAATATTTCTCTAGCCACCCACTTGTAAATACCAAATAGACATTATGAAACATTATATGGGATCTTCAAATTTATTAAGGTTTTACTAAACTGACTGTTATCGAATTTTTCCACCTCCAACATGTCATTCAATGCCAAAAGAGGCAAAGATATTCTGAAACTCCAGGAACAGAAATACTGGTCTGTGTTCTGCCAGAATGAAGAATGTGTTACCTCAGATATGAATAAGATGAAAGACGGAAAAATCAGAAGGAGATTAGATTTCTAGGCATTCATGATACTTACCCCTACATCAGAGTCATCTATTTCTATCATTCTATGAGAATCTGTCTTTCTGCATACATCCTAGGACTATATCATCTTCTTAAAAATATAAATATATTTATTTATTTAGAGAGCGTGGGGGGGGGGAGTAAAGAAAGAGGAAGAGAGAGAATCCCAAGCAGGCTCCATGATGACTGGGAGCTGAAGCTGGGCTCAATCTCACAAATGGTGAGATGATGACCTGAGCCGAAATCAGGAGTCAGACACTGAACGGACTGAGACATACAGGCACCGTGGAATGTAGTATCTTCTAATGCAACATGGCTAAAGGAGAAAGGATCCTGGTCATATAATACAGCATTTCATGATACAAAGAAAAAGGCTAAAAAGAACAAGGGTGGCATGGCACATTATATTTTATGGTTTTACTTCTCCACTACTATAGGCAAGGAGAAAAATCCACATTAATATAAATAATCTAGCAATGATACTGTTCTTATTTAGTCAGTTGAAAACAAGATGAAACAAAGTTATTCATTACTGTAGCAGAGACTCATAGGATTCAACTGGTAATGGAAATTTTAGTAGCAGTCATGATTTGTTCTGTTGCTCTAAAATTTTTGAAAAGGATACAAATAGTTCCAAGCTATATGTTGAGGGGACAAAGAAGACCAGCACTATTGACTGACAAACTTAAAATTAGATAGAATACTCATTTAAATTTGAATAAATGGAAAAAATAACATTTTAAGAAAAAAAATCAATACAAAAACCAAGAAAGCAGCATTCAGGACACAGAGAGGGAGATCAAAGTCAACACGGTGGAGCAGTAGGGGGACCTGAAGTTCCTGTCCCTCAAATTACAGCAATATTGAAACCAAAAGACTTGGAATTCCAGGAATCTGGGCTACAGAGTGACAGAAACATCTCAAGGGGCCCACAGAGACAACTTGGCAAGCCACAGGTGTGTGACTGCAAACTGGGAGAGATAAAATGGGCAGCATAGGAACAGAGAGAAGGGATCCCCTTCTATGGAGAGACAAAAGGAAAAGAAAGAGAGGCAGTAGAAGTACAGGACTGTATTTGGACAAGAGAAAAACCACAAACTGGGGAATGGAAAAAATAGAGAAAGAACCAATTTCTAACTCGTTCCAGGGTTGTGGGGCTTTCTCCAGACTGGGGCCTGCTGCCCTCTATGCCCACCTGGGAAGGAGGGCAGCCAGCCCAGGGCTCAGGAGTGAACTCAGGGGCACAGCCGGAGAGAGCAGTCCCCTACCTTGAGTGCTGTGGGAGGAAGGTATATAGCCACTCCAAGGACAAAAGACCCTGCAGGCGCCCACCAGCCAGGGTCCCTTTGTGGGCTGGCTGGGCAGAGTGTAACTAACTACCCCAGAACTGGCGCCAGCAGGATGGGACCCTTTAAGATTTCAGGGTTTGAATCCCAGCGGAGCACCTAGGTGGTGTGGGAGGCTGTAGGGAGCGACAAACTGGCCCTCTCACACCCATGTGGCACTGTTAGGATGGCCTGAAGAGAGTGGTTTGGGACACCCATTCCAGGGAGGAGAGACTGGGGTGTCGCCATTTTTGTACCCATCACCAACAAGGTGGGGCTTCAGGGAACAGACAATGGGCCCACATTGGAGGTGGCTTCCACCTACACCAAACCACGCCCCTCAGTGCCTGCTAACAAACTGCATACCTCACAGAACAAGACTGACACTGACCAAATCAGAAGGCCCCTCCTCCAGACCAGTGCAGCCACCGGCTCCAAGCCACCATCAGATATCAGTCCAGCAGTTTTGTATTTTCTGATTTGATTCTTGATCAATTCTTATTTTATATATATTTTTTCTCTTACTTTTCTTCCTCTTATTTCTTCCCTTCTCTATTCTGGTTGTTGGTTTGTTTAAGCAGATATTTTTAACCTATTCTTTTTGCACTTCTCCTGTGTTTCCTTTTTCTTTATTTTCCTCTCTCTCTGGATTAAGTCATATAGTTTCTCTGATTCCCTGTTTGGTCAATTCTTTCTTCTTTTCTTTTTCTCTGCCTCTGTCATTTCTTTCTTTGTATGGGATGTTTCTTCCACCCTCACCCTTTTAATTTCTTCCAGGGTTACTTCAATGAACGAATCAAAGCACACCTGGCAGAAGGTCTAAACCACCACTATGACTGAGGAAATAAAGCAAACAGAGTCACAAAACCAGACAGCATGCAACACACACCTCTTGAAGGGCCAGGCCCTGGAGAAGGTATCACCCCTTTTTAATATAGTAGTGCTCGCAGGTGCAGGACACATAACAAGCTATAAAAACACAATAAGGGACAGACACATAAGGGTAACAGCAGACCTGTCCACTGAAACTTGGCAGGCCAGAGGGAGTAGCAGGAAAATATTCAATGTGCTGAAGAGGAAAAATATGTGCCAAAAATCCTTTAACCAGCAAAGCTGTCATTCAGAATAGAAGGAGAGATAAAGGCTTTCCCAGACAAACAAAACTTGAAGGAGTTCATGACCACTAAACCAGCCCTGCAAGAAATCCTAAGGGGGACTCTGTGAGTGGCATGCTGCAAAGACTACAAAGGACCAGAAACATCACCATAAGCATGAAACCACCAGATAACACAATGACACTAAATCAATATTTATCAATAACTCTGAATGTAAATGAACCAAATGGATAAAAATGAACTAAATGGTAACAGAATGGGGGAAAAAAAAACAAGATCCATCTATATGCTGTCCACAAGAGACTCATTTTAGACCTGAGGACACCTTCAGATTGAAAGTGAGGGGATGAAGAACCATCTATCATGCTACTGGAAGTAAAAAAAAAAAAAAAAAACTGGAGTATTCATACTTATATCAGACAAACTATATTCTAAACTAAAGTTTGTAACAAGAGATGAAGAAGGACATTATATCATAATTACAGGGTCTATTAATCAAAGAGCTAAAAATTGTAAATGTTTATGCCCCCAACCTGAAACTACCCAAATATAAGTAATTAATCACAAACATAAGCAATCTAATTAATAAGACTATGGTGATTGCAGGGGATTTAAATACTCCACTTACAGCAATGTACAGATCATCTAGGTAGAAAAACCAATAAAAAAAACAATAGCCTTGAATATTACACTGGACCAGATGGACTTGACAGATATATTCAGAACTTTTCATCCAAAAGCAGCAGAATACACATTCCTCTTGAGTGTACATGGAACACTCTCCAAGATAGATCACATACTAGGTCACAAAACAGACTTCAATAAATAAAGAACTGAGATCATACCATGCATAGTTTCAGATCACAATGCTATGAAACTTGAAATCAACCATAAGATTTGGAAAACCTCCAAATGCATGGAGGTTACCGGGCATTCTACTAAATAGAATGAATGGGTCAATGAGGCAATTAAAGAAGAAATTTAAAAATATATGGAAAGAAGTGAAAATGAAAACATGACATCCAAGCCCACTGGAATGCAGCAAAGGCATTCCTAAGACCAAAATACATTGCAATCCAGACCTACCTCAAGAAACAAGAAAAATCCCAAATATAAAACGTAATCACTCACCTAGAGTAACTAGAAGCAAAACAGCAAAGAAACACCAACACCAGCAGAAGAAGAGAAATAATAAAGATTAGAGAAGAAATAAACAATATAGAATTTAAAAAACCCAGTAGAATAGATCAATGAATCTAAGAGTTGGTTTTTAGAAAAACTAAAATTGAAAAACCACTAGCCAAACTTCTCAAAGAGAAAAGAGAGAGAACCCAAATAGATAAAATCTCCAATGAAAGAGGAAAGATCACAACCAACACCACAGAAATACAAACAATTATTAGAGAATAATATGAAAAATTATATGTCAACAATTGGATAACCTGGGAGAAATGGACAAATTCCCAGACACCCACACAATACCAAAACTCAAATGGGAAGAAATAAAAAATTTGAACAGACCCATAACCAGCAAAGAAATTGAATCACTTATCAAAAATCTCCCAACAAATAAGAGTCCTGGGCCAGATGGCTTCTCAGGGGAATTTTATCAGACATTTCAAATAGAGTTAAAAGTTATCCTTCTCAAGCTGTTCCAAAAACTAGCAATGGAAGGAAACCTTCCAGATTCACTTTTTTTTTTCATATTTATTTATTTTTGAGAGAGAGAGAGAGTTCAAGCAGAGGAGGGGCAGAGAGAGGAGACACAGAATCTGAAGAAGGCTCCAGGCTCTGAGGTGTCAGAACAGAGCCTGATGCAGACCTCGAACTCATGGACCGTGAGATTATGACTGAGCCGAAGCTGAATGCTTAGCAACAACTGAGCCACCAAGGCATCTCCAGACTCATTCTATGCAGCCAGCATTCCTTGATTCCCAAACCAGCCAGAGACCCCTGTCTGGGAAAGAGAAAGGAGAATTACAGATTAATATCCCTGATGAGAATGGATGCAAAAATTCACAACAAGATACTAGCAAACTGAATTCATCATCAGTATATTAAAAGAATTATTCACCATAATCAAGTGGGATTCATTTCTGGGCTGCAGGGCTTGTTCAATATTTACAAATCAATCAATGTGATACATCACAGTAATAGAAGAAAGGATAAGAACTATATGATCCTGTCAATAGATGCAGAAAAGGCATCTGACAAAATATAGCATCCTTCTTTAATAAAAACCCTTAACAAAGTCAGGAGAGAAGGAACATACCTTAACATCATAAAAGCCATATATGAAAAGTGCATAGTTAGTATCATCCTCAGTGGTGAAAAACTGAGCTTTCTCCCCAAGATCAGGAACATAACAGGGATGTCCACTCTCACCACTGTTGTTTAACATAGTGCTGGAAGTCCTAGTATCAGCAATCACACAACAAAATGAAAAAAAAAGGCATCCAAATTGGCAAAGTAGATGTCAAACTTTGGCTTTTCACAGATGACATAATACTCTACACAGAAAACCTAAAATACTCCACAAAATAGCTGCTAGAACTAATACATGAACTCATCAAAGTTGCAGGGTACAAAATCAATGTACAGAAATTGGTTGCATTTCTACACATCAATAATGAAAGAACAGAAAGAGAAATCAAGAAACCAATCCCATTTACAACTGCACCAAGAACCATAAAATACCTAGTAATAAACCTAACCAAAGATATAAAAAATCTGTATGCTGAAAACTATAGAAAAACTATGAAACAAATTGAAGAAGACACAAAGAAATGGAAAAACACTCCATGCTCATGGACTGGAAGAATGAATGTTGTTAAGATGTCAATACTACCCAAAGCAAGCTACACATTCAATGCAATCCCAATCAAATTGCACTGGCATTCTTCTCAAAGCTAGAACAAACAATCCCAAAATTTGTATCAAACCACAAAAGACCTCAAATAGTCAAAAGAAAACCAAAGTAGGAGGCATTACAATCCCGGACTTTAGCCTCTGCTACAAAGTTGTAATCATCAAGACAGAATGGTATTGGCACAAAAACAGAACACAGACCAATGGAATAGAATAGAGAACCCAGCATTGGACCCACAAATGTATGACCAACTCATCTTTGACAAAGCAGGAAAGAATATCCAATGGAAAAAAAGCCTCTTTAGCAAATGGTGCTGGGAAAACTGGGCAGCAACATGCAGAAGAATGCAACTGGACCATTTTCTTACATTGTACACAAAAACAAACTAAAAATGGATAAAAGACCTAAAGCTGAGACAGGAAACCATCAAAACCCTAGAGGAGAAAATAGGCAACAACCTCTTTGACCTCAGCCACAGCAACTTCTTACTCGACATGTTTCCAAAGTAAAGGGAAATAAAAGCAAAAATGAACACTGGGACCTCATCAAGATAAAAAGCTTCTGCACTGCAAAGTAAACAATCAGCAAAACTAAAAGGCAACTGATGGAATGGGAGAAGACATCTGCAAATGACATACCAGATAAAGGGTTTGTATCCAAAATCTATGAAGATCTTACCAAACTCAACACCTGAGAAACAAATAATCCAGTGAAGAAATGGCAGAAGACATGAATAGACACTTTCTCAAAGAAGAGATCCAGATGGCCAACAGACACATGAAAAGACGTGCAACATCACTCATCATCAGGAAAATACAAATCAAAACCACACTGCAATACCACCTCTCACACTGGTCAGAGTGGCTAAAATGAACAACTCAGGAAACCACAGATGATGGCGAGGATGTGGAGAAACAGGAACCCTCTTGTTGGTGGGAATGAAAACTGATGCAGTTGCTTGGGAAAACAGTGTGGAGATTCCTCAAAAAATTAAAAACAGAACTACCCTACAACCCAGCAATAGCACTAGTAGGAATTTATCCAAAGAATACAGGAGAGCTGATTCCTAGGGGCACATGTACCCAAATGTTTATAGTAGTGCTTTCAACAACAGCCAAATTATGGAAAAGAACCCAAATGTCCATCAATTGATGAATGGATAAAAAGGATATGGAATACTATTTGGCAATGAGAAAGAATGAAACTCTGCCATTTGCAACAACATGGATAGAACTGAGGGTATTATGCTAAGTGAAATAAGTCAGTTAGAGAAAGACAGATAGCATATGTTTTTATTCATATGTGGAACTTGAGAAACTTAACAGAAGACCATGAGGGAAGTGAAGGGGAAAAAACAGTTTCAGAGAGGGAGGCACCATAAGAGACTCTTAAATACAGAGAACAAACTAAGGGTTGATGTGGGGGCTGGGGGAGAGAGGAAAATGAGTGATGGGATATTGAGATGGGCACTTGCTGGGATGTGCACTGGATGTTTATGTAAGCGATGGATCACAGGAACCTACCCCTGAAGCCAAGAGCACGCTGTATACACTTTGTATTAGTTAACTGGCAATAAATTATACTTAAAAAATTAATAAATCCAGAATTGTGATACCTCCAAAAAAAGATACAGAAAAAATTCAATTTTAAAAAAGACTTACTATGAGAAACCTTAAAATTTTAGAATGTGATTAATTTGCCTTCTTAATAAAAATAAAAGAAAATGGACTATATGAAACAAAAAGACATGTGATAGGAGATAGGTTAACCAGCTAACCTACAATAAAATATAACTTCAGACAGAAATGAATAAAGAAGGAAATTATGACAATAAACCAAAGTGCAATACCAACATTTAAATTTGTTTTCAAAGCCAGAAAGAGAAAACTGATACTGCAGAAATTCAATCAGTGACACAGAGAGAACACTATGACAAATCTCCATAGAAGTCTATCAGTAAAGAAAGGCAAATATAATGTGAAATGAAATGGGAGGAATAAAGAACAGTAAAGCAAACTCAATTTACACATGGTTGATTTCCTGAAGAAAAAAATAAAAAACAAACATAATAGAAGCAGTATCTAAGTACACAAGAAGAAAATAGTTTTAGGCGGAAGATCTAAATCTGCTGATTTAGGAATCACTGATTATAAGAAAAAAAATTTTAATACAGATAATCATCTAGATATATAGTCCCAGTAAAACTTGTCAATATCACAAAGAAAAAACATACCCCATAACTATTTAAGAAAAATAATTAAAATATATAAAAAGAAATAAAAATAAGCAGGTTTCAAGTTTTTCCCCACAATACTAAATGACAGACTTTTAGATGATACTCTGTCCCAGTTGCTAGATATATTTAAAGACAATAAAAGGACCACTTCAGATATTTTCAGAAAGTATTATACCAATAGACCTTGAATATTAAGATATTTTCTAGCTAATTAGAACTTGCACCAGAAGAAAACAATTCAAAACTGCAGTCAAGGTGTAAACAGGCATTATTTACTATTACCTAAATTATAACTTCATCATGTATTCATATCCAAGAATTATCCTATGCTTTTCTTCTGCCTCCTGCCATACTCTCTCTCTCTAAAATTTTTCCTCTTCACCTTCTGGGGCTTATGTTCCATGGTAAACAAACATTCTTCTATCCTTATGTTGTAAGAGACACCTTACTCTCTCCACAAGAGCACTCCCTCTTCTGCAGCTTCCTGGAATGGAGAACTCACTGTTCCATATGGTACCCACCAAAGGGTAAGTTTTCCTGGCCCAACAATGCTAAGTGTGAAGTCCCTTCTCTCTTGTGGTAAACCTGTCTACATGACTCACTACTCTTCATTGTTACCATCTTTCTGCTCCTAATTACTCCACAGCCTGACTTAAGACATTGGCACAGTCTCCTTTAACTTTTCAACAGCTTAAGTGAAACTCTGGCTTCATCTTAATCCTTACACAATGCATGAAGTCTCATATTTCCTTGTCTTCCCAAACTCTAAAAAGTTTCACTTCCCTGATAATCAAGACACGCCAAAACTAAAGCTACCAATAGGACATTCTCCTCATCTGGACTCATTCCACTTCAGTTTTTTGTATCTCAAATATTACAATCTCCTGTCCTTCTACATCTCTCATATTTTCACTGCACCTACACCTGCACTAGCCATCTAAAGGTCTTTAGCTCTCTGATCTGCTTTTTTTGTGTCTAATTCTTTTCCTATCCTTGCTCACTACCTTCTCATACTAGACCATGTGCTTCAATCACTTGCACAAGTTGCTCACAAACGTCCTCAACTGCAACTGCTGTGCTAAACTGTTCTCTTACCCTCTGCCCTGGACATGCTACAACCACAATTCTCAGTCAGTCCATCTAACTGTCTGCCCTGCTCCCTTCCCACTACTTCTGGACACTGTTGGAGAAATATTACAACCATGCTAATGGTTTCTATGATTAACTCATGTTTTCAACTTCAGAGAGAGCCCAGAACTGCCTCATAGTCTTTTTTTTCCCCTTGTGCCAATTATTGTTTCCTTTCCTTGGTGACTTTTCACAATTGGCATCACTCACTCTAATCTCCCCTATCCAATACCCAACCCTATTGTCCACAGCAAACAATCTCACTTCTTAATAAAAACACAAATCTTTAGGCATCAGATGTAATCTCACACTTGCTTTTCCCGATCCATCTCCTACTTTACCTACAAATTTGACCACAATTTCTTCCACTGGTTTTCTCTCATAACTTGCATCATACTGAATGCTACTCTGTGAGTCCTGCCTTGACCCATCCCAAGGGTTTTAGACCATGTCTAACTGCCTGCTGGGAATACATAATAAAGTGCCCATGAGAAACTCAACGTCAATAGGAAGGGGACTTATTACTGTCCTTCATAAATTTACTGTGTTCCCATCTTGCTTTGTTAAATAAGCATGTATGCCATTACCCAAGTCAGTAGGGAATTATAATAATCTTCTCCCCTCCTTCACTCTCTCCAAGCAGTACTTGTGCTAGTCAGAATTCTAAGATGAGCCCCATGATCTCTGCCCCTGGCATTGTCCCTTATATAATCCCCTCCCCTTAAGTGTAGTAGATAGGACCTTTGACTTGCTTCAAACCAACAGAATATGGTAAAGATGATAGGATGTTAATGCTATGATTACACTATGTTATATACGTTCAATAGACTCAAATAAGAGACATTCCCTTGCTGATTTAAAGAAGTATGCTTCTGTGATGTGAAAGAGCCACATGGCAAAGAGCTAAGGATCACATCTAGGAGTTGAGAGCAACCCCAGGCTAAAATCCAGCAAGAAAACAGAAACCTCAGTCATACAGCCACAAGTAAATTAATTCTGCCAGCAGCCTGAATGAGTTTGGAAGATGGATCTTTCTTATTCCAGCCTTCAGATGAGAATGCAACCAGGCCAATACCTTGATTTCCAGCCTTGTAAGATTAAACAGAGGATGCAGTTGTGCCAGGTATGGACGTCTGACCCATGGAAAGTATGAGATACTAAATGTGTGATGATTAAAACTACAGAGTTTAACATACTACTATCTCTCCAGATACTAAAATTTCTAAATGTGGGTTCATATGACCTCAATGGGCTCAAATTTCATATGGCCTGCCTTTACATGATGAGTGCCAACTTTGCACCTACAAACCAAAGTTCACACCTATATACACAAGGTACTTAGAATCTAAACCCAAGAAAGTGAGGCCAGGAAAAAGCAAGGTTCTCTCTTTTATACTCCGAAAGTTCATATCCTAGTTTCCTATGTAATGCAGACAACTTCTCTATAGATAACTGGTACCAGAGAGCTCTGCATTTTTCAGAGGATACTCTATTCCCTACCCACTTGAGTATGACTTTGAGACATAGTTTCAAGAAGGTACCGGTATGAGAACATAGCCAAAGAAGACCAAAAATCCTTTCATGGGATCTCATAAAGCATGAAGAGGATGAAAGAAATGAAGATGTCATTCCAGGAAAGCATTTGGGAATTCCCATGGTAATTAGGCAAGGAGTTGCCTGCTGATGTGACAGGAATAGGGGATTTGGTTTCATAAGTAAATGCCAAACCAACAAGCCAGTATGTAGAAGATAAAAGCTATTAGACACATTTTATAAGCAAAGATCAAGGTCAAATCTATGCAACTATCTCACTCATATCTTATTGGGGAGATGAGGCTATTGGAGACTTGGTAAGGTTGGTTCCCCAATGATCAGAGAAAATGAATCTACCTAAGGTTGAACTTACTACATAAGATAAAAATGGGCACCATGGGAACTAGAGAATAATCTTTTGTTTGGACAAAGTGAAAGGTAACTTTGTAAAAATCTTTGTTTACCTCTCTACAGGTAAGCTATAAACATTTAATTCAAATTCTTCATGAAAAACAAGTTTAGATTAGTTTGAATTCATATGCAATGAAACCTTTTTATGCAAATCTGAATCTTTTATTAAAGTTGAATACACATAATCTCATATCTTGAAGCATAATACATAGCATAATATATAACAATATGTTCAGATTCAAGCATATTTTATGACTAATTATATTTTTTTCTTTTGTACTGAAGTATAATTAACCTACAGTGTTGTATTAGTTTCGGGTGTACAATATAATGATTCAACAATTCTATACATTACTTAATAATCATCAAGATAAGTGTACTCTTGATCCCTTTTATTTTTACCCCTCCCCCAACCTCCCCTCTGGCAACCACCAGTATGTTCTCAGCATTTAAGACTTTTCTGGTCTTTTTTTATTTGTTCATTAGTTTTGTCTCTTAAATTCCACACATGAGTGAAACTTTAGCATATGGGTGAAGTTACAAATGAATACATGAAATCCTTGGTAACTATATTTATCTTTTTTTTTTTTTGGTAACTATATTTATCTTATCATCAGAAACATTATTGTACATTTTTCCATTAAATGTATCCAAATCAACTGTAAAATATATTTTTTCACTTACCTGATATTTCACTTTCTGCCCAGAGAGCTGCAGATCCAGATAAAGTTCTTTGAAGCTGTCCACGGTTTCCTTGTTTAGACTGAAGATGGTCAATGAGAAATGGGATTGGCTGGTCAGGTGTCTCAGTTATTAATTTGGTCATTAATTCCTGAAGGCAAAATACAGCATATGTGTGTATCTAATAATTGTGAATGCTTACATAGCACTTACTAATGCCAGCACTGCTCTAACTGCTTTATATACACCAAATGATTTAATCCTAATAATAAGCTTTTCAAGCAGATACAAGTTATTGTCCTCCTTGTGAGGAAAGTACAGAAAAGTAAACTGTCTATATTAAACACACACAAAGCCAAGACATATTTACTTATACTTATTTTTCTTATTCTACTTGGTCAAAGAAATATGAGAAGTGCAATTTAAATTATTTTAAAAATTATAGCCCAAGAATTTTAAAGATGGCCATTTTAAGAAATGCCATTACAAACTAAACTCTTGGTAAACTTCAGCATACACCTTATATACCTATGTTATTTTTTCCTTCTTAACCATATCCCAAAATGGAAAAAAATTTTTGCTGGAATGAAGGAAGCACGTAACAAGCCACCGACTCACAGAAACTAAAAAAAGTCTTAAACTAGTCTCCAAAAAATATTTATTTTTTCCCAAAGCCCTGATAGGTATTCCTCCTTTTTTTAATGAGCTAAGCAATGGAGATTTTTCTACCTGTTGAAGCAGGCTGTTCCATTTTGGGGTAGCTATAATGATGCCTTAAATTGGGCAGAAAGCTGCCTAAGGGTTATATCTATACATTTTTCCAGTCAGGAACAGCAAAGAGCAAGCTCCAATTTGTGGTCAATTAGACTGTTCTCGTAAGAACAGCTGCCAAGCCATGTGGATATCATTTTGTACTGTGTAACCAGGTTTGTGAACTTGTATGCACCACTGTAAATTCACATCAGTCACATTTCACCTTGCTACTCTTAGCTCAGAATTGTAGTCTGCCAACTGTTATTTTAAGTTTAGATTCTGTGAGAAACAATAGTCTTATGAGCGGGCCAGAAAATCAGATATTAGGAGTACTAACAGAAGAGATCCTGGAAATTCCCCCATCTCATTATCTTTTTTTGTTGGTGGTCTATTTCCTCTGCCTTGAATGCTCTCAGATGTTCAGGAGGCTGGCTTGTCATCATTTGTCTCCAATGATATCTTCTTAAGAGAAGCTTACCCTAGCCAGTCTTCATAAGTCTTTATCACTTCATTATCTTATTTTCTTCATATCATTTAGCACTCTGAAGAATCATCTCATTTAATATTTGTTCATCTTTTTGTGTCTGCCTCTGCTCATCCTCTACCATAGCTCTAAAACCATGAGCTGACCTGGTTTGATCTCTACTCTCTCCCTAGAGCCTAGAACTCTACAGAGTTCATAGCCGGTATTGAATGAATGAATGAATGAATGAACCAACGAACAAATGAATTCTTAGTTTACTGACCCCAGGTAAATATTAAAGTCCCTTTTTGTCCTAATAAACAATAATTAAAGCATTCATAGATTTTCTAGCCCAGCAAAATATACTCTTCAAACTTCCTATACAGGAAACTGCTGTCATGATATCTCAAGGATATTTGCTGACATTTTTAACAATCTAGGAACATACTGATTTATCTGAGCAGAGGCTAAATGGACTTTGTAGATGACAAGATTCCAAGACGATCTCAGAGACATGGATGAAAAATGTGCCAATTGAACACAGAGTTGGAACTAAAAAGAGCAAAGGATTTCTACCACAAAAATACTGTGCAGCAAAATATTTAACAGACAAATATGATTTATTTTTTATCTTCTGAAAAAGCAAGCAACCGGTTGACACAGGTCTTCTTTATTTCTTTTATTTAAGATCTCAATTATTAATTAAAACTAAAGAGGCCATTCCTACACTGTGGTTAAAGCCATGCAGTTAAATCCCAATTATACATCAGTGGAATGTAATTTAAAACATTTTGGGTTCGGCTTCTATAGATGTATTATATTCTATTTAAATACATTATACGTTACACTAAATGAAAAAGAAACAGAAGGACCAACTGGATTACTCTTGTCACAGAAGGCCTGGACACTCAGATAAAGCAAAATCAGGTCAGATAATAAGGCTTTAAATCCACAGCAATTTCTAATCTGAAACCTCTGAAGATCTCATGCACTTCTTTTTACCTTTCAAATCAGATAGAAAATTTCTGTGTGTATTTTCCTTCTTTTAAAATAAAGTGTTTCTATATGGTCTTTATAAGATGGGTCATACAGTCTTAATAAACCAAGTAATTATTGTTCAATTTAAAAAATATCATTAGTCTAGTAACTAATTTTGGATATTCTTATATTCCATTAATGAATATTAAAGACGGGAAAATTTCAGTCATAAACAAAATGAAAACAGTTAATGTTTGCAATACAGTATGCTGAGTACCTTGACTGGACAACAGTATAGTTTTAGATTATTCTATTTATAAGAGAAATTATCCTCTCACTCAATCCATGTATCCACCAGCATAGGGCATCAATAATTTTGAGGACTTGCATTGAATAGAAACCTCTTTTCCCAAACCTAAAAATGTAAATCCTTGTATTTGCAAAGATATTCCTGGCAATAAAAAGGTTGATCTCCACCACCACGATCCCCTCCACCCAAGATTTATATACAAAGAGAACAGAGAGGCAGATAGATTGAGGAAATGAGAAAAGAGTCATGTACCTGATGTCAGGTTGGAGTTAGAAACGCGACTGCAGAAAAGTTTCACAGGGATTATTCACACAAGGCACAAGGTATTCCAGAACAACCCGTGTCAAGTAAGGAGGCTGAACACCAGGAAGGAATGTTCTGTGCTTTGAGGGGAGGAAGGGGGCTTATCTACAATTCTTACCGTCAGTGCAAGAGCTGTGGCATGAAATTCCCTGGGTCCTAGACCCTGACCAAGATGAAGACGCAGCGCCTGGCCGTCCACACTACATTGGTCCCCTGTGGGCCGTGCTAGGTGTCAGCGAAGAGAGCCTGATGCGCCAGCGCCAATAACGCGGGCCACGGAGCTCCCTCGAGGCTTCCCGCGCTAATGGCGGCCCCGCGCAGGCGCAGATCCAGACACACCCCAGAGCGCAACCTCTGAGGAACTGACGTCAAGGGCATACGCACCCACCAGCCGTGAAGCTCTAATACCGCTCGAGCGCCTAGGGAGCAGAGACCCTCAGTAACAACGCCTTCACTCCTTCGGGATGCAGTCACCTCTGCAGATGTCCCAAAGGAGAGCCACAGACACCATTCCTTGGACGCCCCCCTAATCCTGTCCTGGGATGCCAGCCTCCTGAAAGCCTGGAAACCGGGGCACGCCCTGAAGACGTCGCACCACCACCACTCCATCCCGGAGCCCCAGAGCTGGATGCAGTGTGTCCGGATATGCCTGGGTCTATGGATCCTCGTCACTTGCCAGAAACCTACCCCTCCTGCCCCGCCCAACAAACATAAGCGAGCCTCTACCCTCAGACCTATGGGGATGCTGGAACCACAACCCGGAGAATGCTCCCCAGCTCTGAGGACAATTCACTGGGCTTCGACTTCCAGTTCAATGACAAAAGCCCTCTCAGAATTCAAGCCAGCACCTCAATGGCTGGCCTGAACTTGGAAAAGATTTGGGCAGGACATGCCTCGGCCTCTTCTACTGATGGCCTTGCCTGCTCCCTTTTCACCCAGGAATCAGGCCTCCAGTGTGGGGCACCCTCCTAATTTGCTGCTTCAGGGATTTTCAAGTCTTCCTCTAGCCAAGGATCCCTGGGAAATGTTAGCTGCGGGCATATAAAAATTGAAATAACAGTGAAGTGGTAATAGCACTCCTGACCTGGGACAAAAACATTTGTGGAAATATCTACGGACTTGGGGATTGATAAAATACATTACTAATTTTGATGTGATCTATTTGCTCTCACGGGCTTAGTTAAATTTGAGGCATTCAGGTTACAAACAGAATGTATTAACTGTCACCAATGGAGGATTTCATTCATACTTAACTAATATCAATAATATTACTAATGTAAATGAAATGCAATAGAAGACACAGGAAAAGGTAGTGATTACAAACCAAAGCTTTGAAATCAGATGGACACTTTAAATCATCTCTACTTACTAGCTGTATGAGTTTGGGTAAGACAATCACTTTAACATTCAATACTTTATCTACTAATTGTAAATGATAATACATACTACCTAGATCATAAAGTTGCCAAGAGGATTAAATAAAATGATTGCAAAGCATTCAGAAAGTGCTTGGGATATATGTAGCCTACTATGATAGGATGGAAACTGTTTCCTAGAATCTCCTTTATATGATCTGGGTTAAGTTTCCTAGTGTGAGGAATTCATAGGAGAGTTGGGAAGTAGTAGAGAGAAGCAGAATTTTCTCCAGAGTTAAATGCAAGCCTATGTGGGGCAGATAAGAGATTCACAAAAGTTCCCCAGCAAATTCGTGGAAACCACTACAGACTGGGACCACTCTGAAAGCTCTGCTAAGGTACCGGAGACCTGCAGCAGCTTCTAGGGGAGCATTGAGAGCCACTTGCTTCTGCTCCCAGTAGAGATCTCTAGGGTCACCTCCTCCTGCCTTTGGTGAAAGCCCCACAACCTTCAGCAGCAGTTTCCAGGCCTCTGTGTCCCACCTTCTAACTCATTATTGCAAAAACCCTATAGAACCCAGATACATAGAGTGGCTTCTGTTTTCTTGCCTGAACCCTTAATGATCCACCCAAAAGATGTGTTAGCTAACATTTTCACAATTATAATTACTCTGATATATTTACATCATAATATTTTTATATATTTATCTGTCATTACTACTACTATCATTACCATTTTTATCACATTTTTATAGCATACATTTTTGATGCTATATATGCATATTGCATCTTTTTATTAGTTTTATTTTTCTGGTTATAAAACTAATAGATGTCCTCTTAATATAGTTTATGATCAACTACAGTCTTTAACTTCATGCATATACTATATATTGGGACAGTCCCCTGCTTTTATATCTGTTTCCTTATTAATTATAATTTTGTTACTGGTACCAATTCAAATACACTAATTTAAAAAATACACATAGGAAGATAACATTCTTTTTTAAAAAATTTGAAAAACAAACTAGAGAACATAGATCATTAAGTAATTACTGAATGCAAACATGTAAAGATTAATGGAATTCAGGGCTATTATAACTAATAAGACAAATGTATACTATATATAACATTAGCAAAATTAACAAGCTGGAAAATGAATACTAACAATGATGACTGTCTCAAATTGAGACACTCAAGCAAAACCATGAGTGAGGAGGTAGCTCATCACAAAGTCCAGAATCATTATTAAAACTGGAATAATAATCAGTCAATAGTAGAAATAATTTTAATAAAAGATCATTTCATTTAATGAAAGCTATGAGATTCCTTGGTTAAAAAACAAACAGAAAAGCACATACGTACACACAAACACCAAATTTAACATAACATTACATAACATTTTGTTTATCCATCCATAGGTTTCATTGACTCCAAATTAAGAACCCTTGTTCTGGCTCCCATGGTCTGGCTCCCAGAGTATACAGACAGCATGGCATTCTGCCCCAAAATTACTTTACTTAATTACTTCCTTGGGATTAAGTTACATTTTATGTCATTACCCTAGCAGGTAAGAACTACTTTTGTTCCTCTTAACCTCAGGAGAAAGTTATCAAGAAACAAAATTAAAACCATTTCTAAAAGCTAGCTTTCTCATTATGTAGTCCTTTTGTTAAATCAGTAAATATGCAGGATATTACACTCCATTATGGAGGTGGTATCAATTAGATATATTTTTTACTCAACATCTATAAATATCTTAAATATTAATTGTATATAGCACATTATTATCTGTAGAATGTTATTTTAGTTCAAAACTGTATTAAGATCTGATGGCTTAATTAATTCTAAATCTGCACATTCCAATTTTATTTTTAATTAGGTTTTATTAAAAATTTGCATTTGAGGGGTGCCTGGGTGGCTTAGTCGGTTGAGCGTCCGACTTTGGCTTAGGTCATGATCTCGCGGTTCATGGGTTTGGACCCCGCGTCGGGCTCTTTGCTGACTGCCAGCTCAGAGCCTGGAGCCTGTTTCAGTCTGTGACTCCCTCTCTCTCTGACCCTCCTCTGCTCACGCTGTCTCTCTCTCTCTCTCCTAGAAATAAAATAAAATAAAATAAAATAAATAAAAATAAAAAAATAAAAATTTGCATTTGAAATCTCAACCTTCTGAACACCCACTTCACCCCCACCACCCAACTAATGTCCTATATAGGCAGGTGGTGGACATTGGGCTACCAACAAATATATGAGAGAATGTCCACTTAAAATTCAGTTGTCCTAGAAACACTTTTTTTCTGAAACATTATTTTAAGTTGATGTCACCATTCCCAGTTGATCAAATCCCACTTGGTTTCCACCCACACCGGAACCCATGCTTTCCTTTCTCTCCTCCATTTTATCTGAATGGAAGTAGAACAAAGAGGATTTTTTTTTCCTTCCTTGTTATATCTTTAATCTCTGTTATGAGTTTTGCCTTTGGCCAGGAAGAAGTTCCAATGCAGTATCTAGGGTTCCATGCACAAGTGAGAAGGGTACAGGCATCTGTTTCATGTTTTTCCGTCAAATCCTTCTATTCAGAGAATTCAAATTATCTGCTGGTCATTCAACCTTCTTCTACCTCAGAATCGTACTCACACCTCCCTAAACTTCCCTCATTCCCAATCAAAACCGAGATTTCATTGGAACAATGATCTCAACAGAAAAGGAAGCAAAGTGTATAGCAATGATTTAAACTATCATTTATTGAGTCCAATGTGCACAAGTGTCAGGTATTTTATAGTTTAATCATTCACTAAATTAAAGGTTTGCATACAAGATGCACAACCCAACTAGTGTATGTTAGATGTTTGTTAAATCCTTATTTATTTCTGGCAACCTGCCCCTCATCAACAACCCACCAATGCAAACCAACACACACACACACTCACATACACACACACACACCAATACAGGACTAGGAAAAATAAAATCTGTACTCCTACTTTGAAAGGCTCTTATCCCTTTTTAAATATAATTTAATATACAATTAGGTTTATAATTCTCTTTTAAAATAAATAAGAAAAGGCCTCTAATTAGCCTTGTTGTGTATTATGGAATATAATCTAGATAATCTAGGGAAAGTAAAACCTAAATTGCTTGATAATCCTTTCAATAATATAGGCAAATAATTAAATCTAACCAGTAGAACTATCAAATGATGAGAAGTGATGAAATATTTTGTCTAATGCCTATTAATCTTTCCTCTAATACACAGGTGTCTTTTCAGATTAAGTTATTGAGTATTTATTATCCACTTTGAGAAAATCTTCATATAAAATTACAAGCTTCTAATTTAATTTCCAGGCAAATATCAAGGTCCCCAGTGAAAAATATTAACATACCACATGGAAATATTTTCAGTTAGGGTATTATATTATTCAGCATAAACGTCTATGAAAGCAACTTATTTGGTGTTAGGTAGGAATTTCCATAGTCTTACATGAAAATACCACTGTAAGAGTAAACTATAGTTGATACTCAGCAGAAATTGTAAAACACTTCAAAACTCAAAGAAATTAATTAAATTAACCGATGATGGAAGTAGCAGATGTATGTATGTATGTACATCTGATAAGAAGAAGGATGTCTCTCAGTTGAGTATGAATTAATTTGTTTTAGCCTTTTATCATTTGTAAAGAGTAGAGAACTAAAACAGGGTCTTCAGCATGACAGAATAAAGAGGAAATTTAATAGTGCATGCCCATTACCTCCTCTTAGAACTAATGATCTAAGGAAACGATATACACATTTCTGTCTCTATAGCAAGCATAACTTCAAAGTATTGATGGATAGATTGAACTATCATAGGTGAATGCTGCAACATAGTTAAGTCCTAACTCTATTCTATGCACCCTTAAGAGTTATAAGTCAGGTGGCCTATTTCTAGAACTTATACTTTCTTTCATTAATCTATTTGCCAATCTTATACCATCATTACAATATCTTAATGACTATAGCTATACAACAAATTCTGATAGCTTAAGGAAAAATTCATCTGATCATGTATCCCTCACTTTTCTATTTATTTTGTCAAGACTGTTCATTTTCTCTTCTTTGGATTAACTAAAACTCATTCTACTTTTCCATATGCTAGTCTGAAAGTCATACACACTTTTAACATTCTTTTTGTGACTATCCAGAGATGATAAATTAACACTGACTTAACTGCATTAAGTATTAATTGGTCCTTTTCCCTCATCTCAAATTTTGCAAGGAACTTCAAATTCTCTGATTCCACTTATCACCCCTGGCATTAGCATACATTTGTATGTATCCACATATTTACTATTTTTATTGCTATATTTCTTCCTTCATCTCCAATCATCCATCTGGGATCATTCTCAGCAACATACGGAACACCTTTTATTTTAGTAGTGACAAATTCTGTGTGTGTTTTTTTTTTGTACCAGCAATCTTTTTTTTAGACCTGAAGATATTTTCACTGAATCTAACTATATATTGGGATTACTTTTTTTCCATTTTCTCTCATTTTCATTATTATTTTTGAGAATTCAGCCACATTTCTTTAAAGAATATCTGAATTTTTCTAAGGATGTTTTTAATATTTCCCCTTTTCATTATTTATTTGCAGTTTTTAAGACTATTTTGAAGTAAGTATAAATTCATAGGAAGTTACAAAGACCTGTACAAACAGGTTCATGTACCCTTCACCCAGCTTGCCCCAGTGTTAATATCCAACTATAGTATAGTGTCAAAACTAGGAAAATGACATTGGTACAATCTATAGAACTTACGTTCACCAGTTTACATGCATAAGTGTGTGTGTGTGTGTGTATCACAACCAGCACAATCTTACCACATGTGGAGATAGTTAACTGCACCATCATCACAAGACTCCCTCTTGCTATCACTTTATAGTTATACCCATGCACTCCCCTAAGCTCTGGCGACCACATTCTATTCTCCATTCTAGAATTATTTCACAAGGGTATAGAAAAGGGAACATGAATATCAAAAGGGATCATTGATATTCATGATCAAATATCCTTTTGAAATTGACTTTTACACTCAACATAATTTCTTTGAGATTCATTCAAGTTACGTTGATATGCACAAGAATAAATATAGTTTATTCCTTTTTATTGAGTGTTATGTTATTCCAAGATGTGGATATTCTATTGTGTATTTAACTAATCAATAATAACTATCAATAGTCATTGAAGGACGTTTCGTTAGTTCCACTTTTTAAGTATTACGAGTAACGTTACTATGAATATGCATGTATATATAGGCTTTTGTGTGAACATACGTTTTCATTTCTCTAGCATAAATGCTTAAGAATGCAATTGTTGGGGGGTGCCTGGGTGGCTCAGTCAGTTAAGCGTCCGACTTTGGCTCAGGTCATGATATCACAGTTCGTGGGTTCAAGCCCCGCATCAGGCTCCATGCTGACAGCTAGCTCAGAGCCTGGAGCCTGAGTTACAGCTAGGATTCTGTAACTCCCCCTCTCTCTGACCCTCCCCTGCTCACGCTGTCTCTACCTCTCTCTCAAAAATAAATAAAATAATTTTTAAAAAATTGTCTTAAAAAATGCAATTGTTGGGTTGTAATGCTAAGGCCATTCTTACTTTTATAAGGAACTTATAAACCTTTTTTTAGAATCTGTTACATTCACACCAGCAGTAAATGAGTAATTCTAACCATTCTTATAGGTTTATAATGATACCTCAATGTTGTTTTAATTGCTCAGTGGCTGTTCCTATTGACTTCACACCAACAGTATAAAATGGCTCCCTTTTCTTCACATCCTCACCAACACTTAATATCTCTCTTGTCTTTTGACAATAGCCATTCTAGCAGGTGTGAGGTAATATCTCATTATGGTTTTCATATGCATTTCCCTGATGATTAGTAACACTGAACATCTTTTTATGTGCCTTTTGTCCATTTGTACATCTTTTTTTGTAAAAATGTTTCTTCAGGTCATCTTTCTATTTTTAATTATATTACTTGTTTTTTGCTATTGAGTTGTACGAGTGCCTTACATTGTGGGTATTAACTCTTTATCAGCTATATGGTTTGCAAACATTTTGTCCCATTCCATAGGTTGCCTATTCATTTTGTTGACTATTTCTTTTGCTGTGCAGAGCTTTTTAGTTTGAAGTAGAACCAATTTTTTATTTTTGCTTTTTTTGCTTATGCTTTTGGTTTTATATATAAAAATTGTTGCCAAGACTGACGTCAAGGAGCTTTTCCCTTATGTTTTCTTCTAGGACTTTTACAACTTCAAACCTTACAATTAAATCAATCCATTTAAAGTTCATGAGTGGTGAAAGACAGGGTCCAATTTTATTCCTTTTCCACATAAATAACCAGTTTTCCTAACACTCTTTATTGAAAAGGCTGTCATTTACCCACTGAGTATTCTTGGTTCTGTTATCAAATATTAGTTCACCATATATGGATTTATTTTGGGATCTCTATTCCATTCCATTGATTTACAGTGTCTGTTTTCATGCCAATACTACATTGCTGTGAGTTCTATAGCTTTGTAGTCTAATTTGAAATCAGAAATTCTAATATCTACAGCTTTGCTCTTCTTACTCCAGATTGCTTTATCTAGTTCAGGTTCGTTGTGGTTTCATACAAATTGTAGGATTTTTTTACTAATTCTGTGAAAAATGACATGGGATTTTGATAGGGATTGTATTGAATCTATTGAGGCTTTGAGTAGTGCAGACATTATAACAATATTAATGCTTCTAATCCATGAACATGGGATATGTTTCATTTATTTGTGCCTTCAATTTCTTTCATCAGTCATAGTTTTCAGTATACAGATCTTTTACCTACTTGTTAAATTATTGCTATATATTTTACTTTGGAGGTATTTCAAAGGAGATTGTTTTATTTTTTTTTTTCCCAGTAGTTCATTGTTGGTATATAGGAATGCAACTGA
This sequence comes from Hyaena hyaena, assembly GCF_003009895.1. Classification (NCBI taxonomy): domain Eukaryota; kingdom Metazoa; phylum Chordata; class Mammalia; order Carnivora; family Hyaenidae; genus Hyaena; species Hyaena hyaena. Next base: position 676,483 of record NW_024081292.1, on the reverse strand, counting down.
TTTTTGTATATTGATTTGTATCCTGGAACTGTACTGAATTCACTTATCAATTCCAACAGGTTTTGGTGCAGTTTTTAGGGGTTTTTTATACACAATATTATGTCATCTGCAAATAGAGACAGTTTTACTTCTTTCTTTCTGACTTGGAAGTCTTTCATTTCTTTTTCTTGACTAAATGTCAAGCTAGGACTTTCAGTACTGTATTCAACAGGAGTGATGAGGGTGGTCACCCTTATCTTCTTCCTGATTTTAGAGAAAAAGTGTTAAATTTTTCTCTAATAATGTTAGCTGTGGATGTGTCATACATAACCTTTAGTTTATTGTATGTTCCTTCTATACCCCATTTGTTGAAAGTTTTTACCATGAAAGTGTTGAATTTCAGCAAGTACTTTTCCTGCCTCTATTGGGAGTATCATGTAATTTTCCCCCTTCATTCTGCTAATGGGGCATATCATGTTTATTGAACTGCATATGTTAAACCATCATTGCAACTCAGGGATAAATCTCACTTGGTCAAGATTTATAACCTTTCCAATGTGCTGTCAAAATTCAGTTTTTACATCTATATTTATCAAAGGATATTGGCCTGTAGTTTTCTTATAGGGTCCTTATCTGAGTTTGGTATTAGGGTAATGCTGGCTTCATAAATGAGTTTAGGAGTGTTCCCTCTCCTTAAGTTTTTTGGAAGAGTTTGAGAAGGATTGGCATTAACTGTTTGAATTTGTTAATGTTTATTTGAGAGAGCGGGGGAGGGGCAGAGAGAGAGAGCACGAGACATGGAATCCAAGTTGTCCAGGCTCCAAGCCGTCAGCACAGAGCCCAATGTGGGGCTCAAACTCACAAACAGCAAGACCATGACCTGAGCCGAAGTTGGTGCTTAACCGATTGAGCCACCCAGGCACCCCTGGCATTAATTCTTTAATGTTTGCTAAAAATCACCAGCATCTATTTCATTTGTAATTCTTTAATCGAGTCCTCTCTTTTTTCCCTTGGTTAATCTAGCTAAAGGTTTGTCAATTGTGTTTATCTTTTCAAAAAACCTTTCCCAGTTTCATTGATTTTTTTTCTGTTCTATTGTCTTTCTAGTCTCTAATTTATTTCTGCCCTAATCTTTATTTATTCTCCTAGCTTTAGGCTTAGTTTGTTCTTTCTTTTTCCTAACTCTTGTAGTATAAAGTTAGGTTGTTTGAGATTTTTCTTTTCTCTTAATGTAGTCAGGTATCATCCCTTCACTTTCAGCCTATGTATGTTCTTAAAACTAAAGTGATTCTTTTAGAAGCAGCATACTGTTAGATCTTGTTTTTAATCCATTCAGGCACTCTCTTTTGATTGGAGATTTTAGTCCATTTAAATCTGAAGTAAATATAGATAGGAAAGGATTTATTATTACCATTTTGTTCATTGTTTTCTGGCTTTTTCTTATTCCTTCATTCCTTCCTTCTCTCTTGTTTTCTTTTGTGATTTATTTTACATGGCAATATAATTTAATCTCTTTTCCTATAGATAAATATCTTACAGACATTACAGTCTACTTTAAGCTGATAACAAGCAACCTCTATGCTTTAAAAAAAAAAAGTCTACACTTTTACTTCACTCCCCCCCAATTCTATCTTAATGGATGTCACACTTTACACCTTTTTTTTTTTTACTGTGAATCCATTTATTTTTTAATATAAAAAAAATTTTTTTTAGTGTTTTATTTATTTCTGAGAGAGAGAGAGAGAGAGAGAGACAGCGTGAGCAGGGGAGGGTCAGAGAGAGAGGGAGTCACAGACTGAAACAGGCTCCAGGCTCTGAGCTGGCAGTCAGCACAGAGCCCGACGCGGGGCCCGAACCCATGAACCGTGAGATCATGACCTGAGCCGAAGTCGGACGCTCAACCAACTGAGCCACCCAGGCGCCCCTATTGTGAATCCATTTACAAATTTTTATAGCTATAGTTATTTTTAATATTGTTTTTTAACAATTATGCTAGAGATAAAGTTGATTTTTCAAGTCATCATTAGAGTTTTAGGGTATTCTGGATTTGACTATATATTTACTTTTAGAAATGAGTTTTATACTTTTATTTGTATTCATATTGTTACTTAGCATCCTTTCATTTCAGCTTGAGGAACTCCCTTTAGCATTTCTTGTAATGGTGATGAAGTCCCTCAGCTTTTGTCTGGAAATGTCTTTATCTCTCCATTTCTGAAGGATAGTTTTGTCAGGTATAGTATTCTTCATTGGTGGGCCTTTTTCTTCTTCTTCTTCTTCTTCTTCTTTTTCTTCTTCTTCCTCTTCTTCTTTTTCCTTTCAGCACTGTGAACGCATCATTCTTTCTCTCTTGGCCTCTGAAATTTCTGTAGAGAAATTTGCTGATAGCCTTATTAATGTTCACTTGTATGTAATGAGTTATTTATCTCTTGAGCTTTCAAAGTTCCTTTGTATTTGACCTTTAACATTTTGACTATAATGTGTCTCAAAGTAATCTGCTTTGGAATGATCTTGCTTGGGATCCTCTGGGCTTCCTATACCTGAATGTCCATATCTGTCCCCAGATTTAGAAAGTTTTCAACCATTATTTCTTGTAATATGCTTTCTTCCCTTTTCTCCATGATGTGACTATTTGTTCACTTTTTGGTGTCCTATAATTCATGTAGGCTTTCTTAACTCCTTCTCATTCTTTCTTCTTTTTGTTTTCAGTTCTGTCATTGTATTTTTCATCTTCAGAATTTCTGTTTGGTTCTTTTTTATGGTCCCTTTTTATTAAACTTCTTGTATTGTTCATGCATTATTTTCCCACTTCTTAAAGTTGTCTATCTGTGTTCTCTTGCATTTGATTGAGTATCTTTAAATGATTATTTTGAATATTTTAAGCAAACCATAGATCTCCATTTCACTGGGGTAGATTATTGGAGTATTGTTGGTTTTCTTCAGTTGTATCATATTTGCCCAATTCTTTGTGATTCATGTAGCTTTGCATTAGTGTCTGTTTATCTGAAGGAGCAAACAGCTCTTCCAATCTTTAAAGATTGTTTTTTGGCAGATAAAGACCTCTTGTCAATTTCCTAGGCTGACAGGTTTACTTCCAGAGTTTCAGGGTTACAGCTGGTTTAAAGCTGTCACTGGAACTGTACTGGAGTCATGCTGGCAGGCTTGTTCTCAGGGGCTTTGGCAGAAATGGGTCTTGTCTGGTCCCTGGATAAATGGGATCTTGTCTGGGCCCTGGATAAGTGAGATTATCTCCTATACCTTTCTCAGTAGGATGGTACAGTAGAAAAGGTCTGGACAGTTCTGCCTTCAGACAGTGGGCCTATTACCAGGTGTGTGGATGGGTGTGTCCCACCAGATCCATAGCAGAGCTCCTGCCAGTCACTGGATGGGTCCCTAGGGAAGAGGATGAGCCCTAGATCATGGTGTGAGGGGCCAGAACCAAGCTCCTGTACTGCTTCAGCTCTCCCAGCCAAGACTAAGATCTATATAACCATTTCTGAAGATACAGATAGGTGTGTCTCCTGCCAGGTCCCAGGGTATGCTTGACTGCTCCCTAACCACAACTGGAGGGACAGAAGTTGAGTATAGAGCCATTTCAGGATCTCCTGAAGTACAGACATTAGTGATTTATGCCTGATCCCTGTGTCAACTGCCAACTGAACTGCTGGAAGGTTATGGCTATGAGGGAGAGGGAGGTAAATATAAGGCCCTTTCAGGATCTTGGAGGGCATAGATGGGAGTAGCTCCTGCTGGGTCCCTATGCCAGAGGACTATTCACAACCTTCAGCTGAAATGGATGGGAGCCCAGTCACAGGGCCTTCCAAAATCTATAGTCTGATCACGTTTAATAGGCTTATCTCCAGGAGCTCCCAGACCACAGCAGAGAGAGGCTGCAGCTTATTCATGGGATACTTCAGCATCTATAGCCAAGACTGAGATCTGTATGCCTATAACCCAATGCAGGGGTAGTGGGTAGGCATGACTCTTCCTGGTTTCCTTGGTTTATGGTACTGGTGACAGGATTAAAGACAAATGGGACTTTTGTGAATACCCAGAGGGTACCTAGCTATTTGTAGGTCTATAGCTGGGACCAGGATTGGTGAGTCAGCTGTCTAAGTGTGAGCCTACCTTCACAAAATGGCTCTCTTAGGTCATAGACCACATCAAAGTTTCACAATCTCCTACCAGGATCTCAAAGCTCCTTCAAAGGCACTTTGTCTGTGGATGAACGTCACATTATTGTTGTTGAGAAGGGTATGTGAATGGAGGACATCTTATTTATCTACCTGGCTAACATCACTCCTGTAATGATCCTGCTCTATCATTTTTATGACAGCTGCTTTAAAATACTTGTCTCTTGACAAGGGATCTAAGAATACTCAATGGGGGGGAAAAGTCTTTTCAATAAATGGTGCTAGGATAATAGGATATTCACATGAAAGAATGAAACTGAAGCCATAACTTATACCACTCACAAAAAATAACTCAAATGGATTAAAGAATTCTATGTAAGACCTAAGACCATAAAACTCCTGGAAGAAAACTAGGAATAAGACTCCTTCACATGGGTCTTGGAAACAATTTTTTTTGATATGACACCTAAAGTATAAGTAACAACAACAACAACAACAACAACAACAACAAAACACATGAACAAAGGGGAAGAGAAGGAAAAATAAGATAAAAACAGAGAGGGCAGCAAACCATAAGAGAGTCTTAAATACAGAGAACAAACAGGGTTGCTGGAGGGGTGGTGAGTTGGGGGATGGGCTAAATGGGTGATGGGCCTTAAGGTGGGCACTTAAGTACTTAAGGTGGGATAAGCACTCGGTGTTATACATAAGTGATGAATCACTAAATTCTACTCTTGTAATCATTATAATACTATATGTTAACTAACTTGGATTTTAAGAAAAATTTTTAAATGGTAAAACAAAAAAAATTATTGTAGTTTGCAAATATTTTCAAAGGTGAATGATTTTGATTCTCCATTTCTTAAAAATTTCCAGCTGATTTTGAATAAAATACAACCAAAATTTAGATAACTCATCCATAAAAGGTTCAATGTAATTGTAGAACACTTATGTTGATTTATAAAATGATTCTTCAAAGACCTAAACATTTTGAAAATCCTATGATGATGGCAGCAAAAAAGATCAAGGATTCACACCCATCCTAAATTGTGTATTGAAAAAAAAATTTTTTTTAAATGTTTTATTTATTTCTAGGAGAGAGAGAGACAGCGCAAGCAGGGGAGGGTCAGAGAGAGAGGGAGACACAGACTCTGAAGCAGGCTCCAGGCTCTGAGCTGGCAGCCAGCACAGAGCCCAACGCGGGGCTCGAACCCACAAACCGCGAGATCATGACCTAAGCGAAAGTCGGACGTTTAACCGACTAAGCCACCCAGGTGCCCCGAAAAAAAATTTTTTTAATGGGAATACATCAAACTAAAAAGCTTCTGCACAGTAACAGAAACCATTTACAAAGTAAAAATAAAACCTATGGAATGAAAAAAATATTTGCAAACCACATATGTTATAAAGGGTTAATATCCAAAATATATAAAGAACTCATATAACTCAATAGCAATAAAAACCAAATAACTCAATTTAAAAATAGGCAAAGGACTTGAACATTTCTCCAGAGAAGATACACAAAAGGCCAATAAGTACACGAAAAGATGCTCAACAACACCAGTCATTAGGGAAATGCAAATTAAAACCACAATGAGATATCACCTCATGCCTGTTATAATGGCCATATAAAAAACAAGAGATAACAAATTCTGGCATGGATGTAAAGAAAAGCAAACCCTTGTGCACTGCTGGTAGGATGTAAATTGGTACAGCTGTTATAGGAAACAGTATGGAGGATCCTCAAAAAATTAAAAATGGAATTACCATATGATCCAACAATTCCACTTCTGGGAATATATCCAAATGAAATGAAAACACTAACTTGAAAAGATATCTGCACCCCCATGTTCATAGCAGCATTATCTACAATAGTCAAGATAATGGAAACAATCTAAGTGTCCATCAATAGATAAATGGATAAAGAAGTTATGATATGTGTGTGTATATCTATGTGATACACACATATACCATAACATATATATTATATAGAATATATTGGCTTTCAGTTATGGAAATCCTGTCATTTGCAACGGCATGGATGGCCCATGAAGACATTATCCTACATGAAATAAGCCAGAGAAAGACAAATACTATATGATCTCATTTATATGTGGAATCTTACCAAAAAAAAAAATCTTAAGGAAAGGAGATCAGAATTGTGGTTACTAGAGGTAGAGGGTGGGGGAAAGGGAAACTAGGAAGGTGGTCAAAAGGTACAAACTTCCAGTTATAAGATAAATAAATACTAGGGATATAATGTCAATATGATTATAGCAAATACTGCTTTATGATATGCACAAAAACTGTTAAGAGAATAAATCCTATGAGTTCTCATCACAAGGAGAATGTTTTTTTTTCCTTTCTTTTTACTGTATCTATAGGAGAAAATGGATGTTAGCTGAATCTATTGTAACCATTTCACAACATAATGTAAATGAAACCATCAAGCTGTATGCCTTAAACACATACAGTGAAGTATGTCAGTTACTTCTCAATAAATCTGGAAAAAAACAATCCTTGTCTGGTAGTTCCAACATCCAATTCTTCTTGATATTAGTTTCAGTTGATTAGCCTTTCCCTCATTCAAATTGTGGTTTTCCTGGTACTTGTTTTTTGATTTTATATACACATACATATATTTATATGTAAAATATGTATATTTCATATTATACATGTATCTATCTGGGGGGGTGTATACACATACACTGGACATTCTGTTTAATTGATTAGGAGACTCTTGATCCTACTTACTGATATCCTATCATTTAACAGGCAGTCACCCTGTTTAGGTTTAGTGTGTGGATTCTGCTCCACTTTTGTGGGCTTTCATTTAAAAGACAGCTTAATGTTTGGAGCCCTTGTAATATTTATTCTAGTCTGCTTTGTTCTTCTAATGCTGCTGGCACTCCTGCTCAGTCCCTGGAGTTGCCCTCAGTAGAAACTAAAATTCTTTCCTAAGCTTATTGGTATTGATGGGTTATCATGGTCAGGGGGTAGGCAAGAAGCCTCTGGCCCTTGTTCTTATTATGCCATTCAGTAGAAAGCAAGTCAATAAGAGTGCAGGTGAATGGAACTGCCCACTGGTGTGCCAACTTGTAGAGCCAGGACTGGGTCAGCCTACAGCTTTGCCACTGCCACTGCGGGAGCATCAGATGATCCACTAGCTCTCTGGTTGTATGCATGGGACTAGAATGGTCTAGAGCGCTGGTGATGCCAGTGCTGGAAGATCAAACTGCACACAGGTACCTCAGCTGTATGGTGGTTTCTGTTGGGGTTTCCTGGTCAACTTCTTAGTGGCGTCTTTGAAAGGACTAAGGCTCTCAAGGCAAAAGTAGCCCCAAACACATGGCTTACCACCCTGAATTTTCATCTTCTTGATTTTGGCCCAGTCATCTTGCACTAACTTGTTAGCTTTTTAAGGCTCTCAAGCAGATGCTTTCTGTATTTTGAGCAATTATACCAGGTTTCCTTAGTTGAATGCTTGGCCCAAATTATCTAGTATACCATTACTAAACTTTTTAAGTATTATTTATAAAAATGTGTTCAAGAACAACATATGTTCTTATTCTTTCCTCTTTAAAAAGATTAATTTGGAAAAAAGTATATGGGAATTCTCTGTACTTACTATTAAAATTTTCTAAAAGCCTGTAAGTGCTCTCTATGAAATCAGGCACTTTTTTAGTCTATTAATAAAATAAAGTCTGTTACTTTAAAACAATAAAGTCTATTAAATGTTAAAGCTTTAATTAGAAATATTTTAATTAAAAGAATGGCAGTTGGGATCTCTAAAAGAATCTCAGGAATTACTATGTATACTAAATCTTTATATGAACAGTAGTTTTAATAGCAGTTGCTAAAAACTATGAGCCATTTTTATCAAGAGTAGAACTGCTCCCATATGGTACCTAAATCTTTCTTCCATCCTTCGCTTCTCCCATGTCTTAAGATGTTGGCTCTGGGGAAAGCAATAATGTAATATTTAAGGTACACAAAAGATGAAAGTTTATAAGTAACTGTTTTCTTAACTGATGCTAACAAATACAGCAAATAATAGACAAAATGTTACTCTAAAATGTTCATTCATTCATTTATTCAATAAAAAATTACTAATCACCTGATATGTGCCAGTCTCTTTTGGAGATACTTTGAATACAGAAGTGAACAAAACAGACAAAAATCTCTCTTCTCAGGGATTTTACATTCTAAGGGTAGGGAGAAGACAATTAATAAAATAAATATACAAATTATATAATATATAATATAATATATAATATATATATAATATACATAATATATTGGTAATATATATAATATATTGGTAATATATATAATATATTGGTAATATATATAATATATTGATAATATATATAATATATTGATAGGTAATGAATACTATGGTGAAAAATAAAGCACGGAAAGGGGCAGGGGCACCAGCAATGAGAAGGTTTTAACAATTTTACCCAGAAAATATGGTAAGTTAATTTGTTTTTAACCAGCTAGGGGAGCTGCTTCAAGATTATTTGCAACCTTAACATTATCCTTCCCACTAGGAACCCAAAGTTTAAAATACCCCTGGACACGGCTCAGTCAGTTGAGCATCTGACTCTTTATTTCAGTTCAGATCATGATCCCAGGGTTGTGGGATCAAACCCCATGTCAGGCTCTGCGCCAAGCATGGAGCCTGCTTGAGATTCTCTCTCTCTTTCCCTCTGCCCTTCTTCCCTGCTCTCTAAAATAAAATAAGATGCCACCCTACAATTACACAGCCTAGTTAAGAATGAAAAAAGAAAAAATTCACCTAGAAGACATAGTCCTAGGTGTTTTATTTATTTATTTATTTTTTTACAAGAAGTTTATTGTCAAGTTGGTTTCCATATAATACCCAGCGCTCATCCCCACAAGTGACCTCCTCCATGCCCATCTCCCCCCTCCCCCCTCACATCCATCAGTCCTCAGTTTGTTCTCAGCAGTCAACAGTCTCTCATGGTTTGCCTCTCTCCCTTTCCCTCACCACTTCCCCCCTTCTTCTCCCCCTTGTTCCTCCGTCAAGTTCCTCCTAATCCTCCTATATATGCAAACATATGATATTTATCCTTCTCTGCCTGACTTATTTCGCTTAGCATAACACCCTCAAGGTCCATCCATGTTCCTACACATGGCCAGATTTCATTCTTTCTCATTGCCATGTAGTATTCCATGGTGTAGATAAACCACATCTTCTTGATCCATTCGTCCGCAATAGCACTGCTAGGAATTTATCCAAGGGATACAGAAATGCTGATGCATAGGAGCATATGTATCCCAATGTTCATAGCAGCACTCTCCACAATAGCTAAAACATGGAAACAGTCCTAGGTGTTTTAAATTGTTTTTAACGTTTTTTATTTATTTCTGAGAGAGAGAGAGACAGCATGAGCACGGGAGGGTCAGGGAGAGAGGGAGACACAGAATCTGGAACAGGCTCCAGGCTCTGAGCTAGCTGTCAGCACAGAGCCCGACATAGGGCTTGAACCCACAAACTGCGAGATCATGACCTGAACCAAAGTCGGACGTTTAACTGACAGCCACCCAGGTGCCCCAGTCCTAGATGTTTTAGACGTGATTTCTTTTCATGGCCACAATAGTAACCCATGAAGCAGGTATTCTTTTTCTCGTGTTAGGATTAGGAAATTGTGATACAGAAAATTTAAGTGACTTTCTCAATACATATCAAATAATTGCTAAGTCCATCCCATAAGAAACTTTTTTTAAAAAAAATATTTTTGAATGTAATCCAGGCTCCATATATATATATATATATATATATATATATATATATACATATATATAACAGCACAAATAGAGAAGCAATTTCGAGCAGAGTTGGCAGCTGTGGGTGCCATTTGCTGTCGCATATGCTAAAGAACAACTCTCCTTAATATCACTGCTAAGAGGACAGATGAAGCCATGTATTTGATGATCAATCTGTGTAAAGTATAAAGTAGATAGATGGAGAAATTTCTGTAGGTAATATTTTAAAATGTATGTTCTGGTATCCACACATCTGATCTCTGTCTGTGAGGGTATTTTTTATTACTAAATTCCACACGTAAGTGAGATTATACTGTATTTGCCTTTCTCTGTCTGACTTATTTCATGTAGTATGATTACCAGAGGACAAGGTTGGGGAATTGGGTGAAGGTGGTCAAAAGGTATAAATTTCCAGTTATAAGATAAATAAGTCCTGGGGATATAACATACACCATGATAACTCTAGTTAACATTAGTGTATCGTACATTCGAAATGTGCTGAAAGAATAGATCCTAGACGTTCTTATTACCAAGAAAAAAGGAATTTTTGTAACTATGTGAGGTAACAGACGTTAACAGAATTTGTGTTAATCATTTCACAATATAAGTTATGTCATTATGCTTAAACTTATATAGTAATGTATGTCATTTATATCTCAATAAAACTCAAAAAGTAATAGTACTGAGGCTCAGTCAAGTTTCTAGCTTGAGCAAAAAATGTGGATCTATTTTATTATATTTATTTTATTAGCTTACATACTCCAGAGCAAATTGAAAAACCAATCTATGAGTGATGAATGCTGGTTTTCAGGAACAACCAGAGGCAGACTCATGAAGCTCATTACATGTCTCTCCCCATTTACTTTATCTTTCTTTGCAGCTGGCTTTCTCCATATGTTGGGTAACAATCCCTTCAGCTTCTGAACCAACTATCCTCTGGGTCTGTAGTGTGTTACATGGCCATATATAGCTAATCTAACTTACTTACTACATGTCAGGTCAACAAACATAAATGAACTTAGACTCTCTGGGTCTCAAATATATAAAATTACCAAAGAAGAGATGGACATATTGATCAGGTTCTCATGAAGAACATCATAGCCTTTTTACTAGCCATGTGGATGGTGGAAATGGCAGTTTATTAGGAGAGGAAATGGTGCGAAAGTGATATTTTAGATGCCTACTAAATATAGCTTCAGGGAAGTGACTATCATAATAGGAACCACATGGAATTTAAAAACAAAACAAAATAAAACCTAGTGCTGATCAGCCCCAAGCAGAGTTAGTTGGGCATAGAAAGCATTTGAATAACATTATGAACACAATTCTAGACAACACACATCCCACTGTATTAAATCATGTGTTTGCCAGTGCAACTCTCTGCAGAGTTCAAGAAATGTGTCTTAGACATCTTTGTTTCCCAAGATCAAAGAACAGTTCTTGGCACATTTACTACAAGAAAGAATGAATAAATGAATACATTATGTCAACAGCCTTTCCAAAAATCCTCTGTAGCAGCATACTACCTGCAAAAAGAAAACCATACATGCTTCCTATCATGGCATTCAAAAATATATAAAAACCGTTCTCAACAACAGTTTCACCTCTTACAATAATATGCTCTAGATTCTACAGACAGCAAAATTTCCCTCAATACATCTTTCACTTTCATATCACACATTTATAGTAGTCTCTGGTCTCAAAATAAATTATACTGAATTGTCCTAGGGCTTACAGAGCTTATATTCTTTGGAAGGGTAAGATAATAACTAATCATATACATAAAATAAATATAAATTCTGGAAAGCTTTATGGAAAATGGCAGAGTAATATATTAGGAAAAAAATGGGCGTGGGATATATTACATAGGGTGGTCAAGAAAACCTCTTTGAGGAGGTGACATTTGATCTGAGATTTTAAGGTAAAATTAGAACCAGACATTCCAGGCAGAGAGAGCACCAAATACAAAGTCTCCTGGGCATTGAAGAGCATGATACATTCTAAAGAGCTGTTGGAATGCCAATAGGCATAGAGTAGTATGTGAGCTGAAGAGGTAGGCAGATGCCAAACCTTTGCAGAGCCTTGTCAGCTAAAGCATAGAGTCTAAAGATTAGTTTAAATGGAGTGCAAAGCCAATGGATGCTGTTAAGGAAGGAAGGAACATTGACTTACCCTTCTAAAAAGTGTTCTCTGGCCACTACGTAAAGATCAAGAGGGAAAGGCAGAAGAACTGTTCACGGACTACTAGACTACTATAGTGGAGGCATAAGTACAGGTGCAAAGCAGTGTCCTGACTTTACACCAATTTCAAAAATAGAGCTGATCTGGAGAGGGAGTGGGTAAAAACAGCCAGAGGAATGAATCTCCTAGTGTTGAGCTTCAATGACTGAGCTGTGGTCAGTGCCACTCACCATGATATGGAAAAACAAGCAAGGGATGGTTTAGCGGCAGAAGACCAAGAGTGCCGGTTTGATAAAAGGAGCTGTGAAGTAGCCAGACAGATGAGATAGATAGTACCCATAGAAATTTTTAAGTTAATATTTTAGTCCTCCCTTTAGAGTATCAATGATATTATTTACGTGTTCAGCAGATATTTAATAAGCACCCACTATATTTAATTGTTTTGTTTTATATAGTTTTTTAATGTTTTATTTATTTCTGAGAGAGAGGGAGAGACAGCGTGAGCAGGGGAGGGTCAGGGAGAGAGGGAGACACAGAATCTGGAACAGGCTCCAGATGGTTGTCAGCACAGAGCCCGACATGGGGCTCAAACCCACGAACCACGAGATCATGACCTGAGCTGAAGTTGGACACTTAACTGACTGAACCACCCAGGCGCCCCTTGTTTTATATTTTTAATAGGGATTTGACTTAAGCCAATTTTTTAAAATATTTATTTTTGAGAGTTTGCAAGTGGGAGAGGGGCAGAAGACGGAGAGAGAGGATTGGAAGTGGGACTGTAAGATCACATCCTGAGCCAAAGTGGGACAATCAAGCAGGCAAGAAGCGGAGTGAGGACATCAAGTAGGTAAGGGAAAATGAAAGCATGATAGGATCAGTGGTCCAGGTAGGGTCAAAGAAAAGTTGGGATTGGAACACTAGAGGCAATGAGTTAGAAGGATAGAAGGAGATGGTCAGAGAGAAGGATGCTTGAAAGTGAGACTCCAGGGAGTCTGCAGTTGTTGGTAATGGCAATAGGAGTGGTGGAGGCAGGAAATCAGGTAAAAATCATTGTTTAAAAGTTTAATAAAGACACAAGGATAAGGGAAACGTCATCTGCATGTACATGAAAACTGTCAAGAATGAATACACGTGTAGTATTATAAAGAATGGTAATGATTAGGAGTTAAGACTATTAAGGAATATGGGGAACAACCCAAGGGTCTATAGATAAAAGTAACAATGAGGGGTGGTGGGCAATATAATCTGATAACATGGAGCTGAAAGATAGGACTCCATTTAAAATATCTCTTAAATCTAGCAAGTCTGAAACAGTTAAGTACTAACCTTTCTTCTTCATTAGAAATATTTTCTCAGCTGGAAAAAACTATACTAGTACTATTAAAATCCAAAATTATAAAACAATACATTAATATTCAAAGTTATGTATTCATTTTAGAAGAAATATTATACCCAATACATAGAACACCAAGTTGATGTAAAAAAAAAAAAAAAGCTAATTGATAAGGCATTTAGTACTAAACACTAAATCTACATTAAAGCAAAAGTCATGGCATTAGGTATAGACAGACTTGTGTATATAAATTAATTTAGCAGCATGCTGACAATCATATATTCCCTATGGCTTATGAAAAGTAAAAAAGCAAATTGATGTCATCAGTAATTGCTGATAACACATTTCTAATTTACCTAATATCCCCATTCACAATGTATGTGCTTAACTCTGTTCATATTACTTAATATAAGGTTTTGTTATATATATTTGTTAATATATGTTATGATGAAAACAGACATCATGTGCTTTAGACTAAAATTCCTTAATGAACAATAAACAGCAATCAGTTTCAACAAACACTCAGAGTCCAACTGAGTTCAATGCAGCTGGTAAACCACAAGGTGATTTAGAAAGATTCATAGTCATTCAGTAAAATCCATTTTCTGCTAAGGCAATGAATAATCTCACCAGCTGTTTTCGAGACTGCTTTACATATGAAATATGCTGTGTATGCTTATCTACTTTTATTTGACCAAAAATGCATTCTTTCAACACCAAATCCAGACCACAAATACTATTTGGAAGTCATGTGGGGTTGTGACATTTATGCAGCAAGTTAAAAACCTATTGGTTTCTTCCAAACAACCCAGTGAAGAAATGGGCAGAAGACATGAACAGACACTTCTCCAAAGAGGACATCCAGATGGCCAACAGACACATGAAACGATGCTCAGCATCCCTCGTCATCAGGGAAATACAAATCAAAACCACACTGAGATACCACCTCACGCCAGTCAGAGTGGCTAAAATGAGCAAATCAGAGAACTCTAGATGCTGGCGAGGATGTGGAGAAACGGGCACCCTCCTACACTGTTGGTGGGAATGTAAACTGGTACAGCCCCTCTGGAAAACAGTGTGGAGGTTCCTCAGGAAACTAACAATAGAACTCCCTTATGACCCAGCAATAGCACTGCTAGGAATTTACCCAAGGGATACAGAAATGCTGAGGCATAGGAGCACATGTACCCCAATGTTCATAGCAGCACTCTCCACAATAGCTAAAACATGGAAAGAGCCTAAGTGTCCATCAACAGATGAATGGATCAAGAAGATGTGGTTTATCTATACCATGGAATACTACATGGCAATGAGAAAGAATGAAATCTAGCCATGTGTAGCAACATGGATGGACCTTGAGGGTGTTATGCTGAGCGAAATAAGTCAGGCAGAGAAGGACAAATATCATATGTTTTCATGTATAGGAGGATTAGGAGGAACTTGACGGAGGAACAAGGGGGAGAAGAAGGGCGGAAATGGTGGGGGAAAGGGAGAGAGGCTTTCTCTCTACCATGAGAGACTCTTGAATGCTGACAAAAACTGAGGACTGATGGATGTGGGGGGGAGGGGGGGATGGGCATGGAGGAGGGCACTTTGGGGATGAGCACTGAGTGTTATGTGGAAACTAATTTGACAATAAACTATTTGTAAAAAAGAAAAAAAAAACCTATTGGTTTCTTGTATAATATAGTGGAATGATCTTACACCTCTTTACATAGACTAGCGCTGCCTTCATGCCCCAAAGTCCTATTAAAGTTACAGAAAAGATGTTATTTACAGAATGAAAACACATTTGCAAGAGAAAGCAAAAAAAAGGTGCCATCAATGGACTAAGAAACTCTGGAAACATGAACAATGAAGCAGGTGGGGTAAGACTAATGGTTCCATCAGAACAGGGGAGACACTACAGCCCAAGACACTGGAAGTAAGATCTATTCTTTCCAAGAAAGCCAGAGAGAACATTCAAGCTAACAAACAAAACCAGAGGCCAAGGGAAAGCCTATGGTGTGATTCATAAAAGAATGGCATTCTGAGCAGCTGGGTTAGTTAGGATCCCATCTCCTTCTTCTAAGAGGTGCTGTTGGCAGCTGGAGCTTTTTCTCACACAGTGAGGTCAGAAAGCTCTTCCCATGCCACCTGTCTGAGAGAGTCTCCAGGAATGGTGTTACACTCCACAAAGTAGCAGAGTAGAACGTGAGGTAACGCTGGACTCCACACCTCATGAAAACTGAGGGCAGATGCCTGTGAGTGAACTACAAGAAAGCATTATACCCCAGACCAAGGCCCTGCTCATTTAGGCAGTTGGCTCTTCCACCTAGCATTATACAAGGAAGCCTGATTGCTAGCCCCTCAAACAATCCTCCCCTCCTGCCTTCCCAAAGAAGAGGTCAGATAGGGGAATCTAGTCAAGTATAGAGAAAGGTACCTATAATAAGAAACCTCATTTTCATTCATATATATGAATCAACAACCAGAAATCACCAGAAATTTTAGGGAAAAATTGTACAAGTGTATAAACAAAGAGCTCAACTGAGCCAAGAAGAAATAGGCCATTTCAGGAAACTCAACTGGAAGGAATGAGACATTTATAAAATAGGAACTCACTGCCATGAAAAGTTAAAAATCTGAGAAAAAAATAGAGTTCATGGGGTTTAAAATACTGTGGCTAAAATCAAAATATAATGGAACGACTCAAAAAATTAAAAGGCAATGTTAGTGACCTAAAAACTAAAGATTAAGAAATCTAATGATAAGTGAAATAAAAATACAAAAAAGGGGTGGGGATTTATATGAAGAGGTATGGAAGTAAGATATGGAAGTCCCAACAGCCTTTTAAGAAGCATTTCAGAAGGATACAGTAGTAATGCAGATAAGAAAATAAAGAATACAATAAAATAAAATTTCCCTAAGCTGAAGAGAATACTCAAAGAGATACTCAAAGCATCAGACTGAAAGAGCTCAGAGTTAATGAAAAGACCTATAGCTAAAAATATCATGATGAAATGTTTTAAGCTCATATATAAAAATAAGATGTCATTCTCATAAAAAAAAGAATATAAGATGCTGTCCATAAAGTAAAGAAATTCTATTACAAACTTCCAATCAGTAGAACTCAATGTTAAAAAATAAAAGGGCAATGCCTTTAAGATCCTTGATTTGGATGAGAAGGGCAATGACCTTAGATTCTATGAATGTGTTGGGTTATCATCAACTGAGAGGTCGGGGGCGGGGGATATTTTCAGACATGAAATTCTGAGGAGTTTATCTCCCTCACACCCTACATGAAAGAAAGTGTAAGAGATATTCTACAAAGATAAAAGGAAAAGAAAAAATACGTATGAATATAAAAATCAGAGGCAGCCAGGGATGTAGAAATGTGGTAAAATGCTAGAAAGAAAAGTTACATTTAACTATGAATTTGATCTTTTGTAAAGACTTCAGGGGATAATATTTTAATAAGAGGTTATTTGTTTTTAATTATTATGGGCACAGTCACTCTACAAGGTTCTGCAGCCATAGGCAGAGACATGGCCTCCACACCTTATCTCTACACTCCTCAACGCCCTACTTCTGGGACAGCCCTGGCCTTCTGCTCCAGGCTGGCCCCTCTCCCTGAGCTGCCCACACCATACTTCACCAGAAGGAAGATGTCCTCACAGCCCTTGTGTAGTGGTGCACACAACAAAGCAGTCCTCTGACAACCATCACTCCCAGGAGCTATGGGGAGAATAGTGTTGCCCCAAGAAGCTCCTGATCCCATGTGAGTGGTTGACTTTCCTTCACCCATAAGGCTTTCACGTGGACCCCCCACCTCCCCGTGCTTCACATTTCTCTCAACTGAGTCATCAGCAGAGATACACATCTCTCAGTTTACCACCCTGAATGCCATACCCATAGTCTTCTATAGAGTCACAAATCTAATCCATGTCAACTCCTCTCTGTGATTCTGGATCCTTCTACTGTTCTATGATAATATGCTACAAGAAAGATAGATACCATACTTAAATACTAAGACCAAAGCCACCAGAGGAGTGCCTGGGTGGCTCAGTTGGTTAAGCGTCCCACTTCGGCTCAGGATTCAAGTCCTGCATTCAGCTCTCTATTATCAGTGCAGAGCCACTTTGGATCCCTGCCCCTCTCAAAAATAAATATTTAAAGGACAATCTACAGAGTCAAAAGACAAAGTGACTCACTCATGTGTAGTAACTCTGAGGCTTCCAAAAGATAGGCTAAGAAAGCATAGAAGGCTAAACAGAAGAGTGGCCAGTGGTAAGAAGAAGCTGCTATTCAACAGGAGGTGGAGCGTGACCTGACAGCTATAGGAGTCGCTACTGGTCTTTAGGCACTCCTACCTCCCAATGGCCTTCCCAGGGGCCCATGTGAGCATCATGGAAGAGGTGCATCTCCATCACTGCAAAGATAACACCACAGAGGTCCTTCCTGATATATACTGCAGGGTGAATCAGAGTCTTCAAGAAGTAACTTGGCTGTTAGAAGCACTGAACTGCATGGATTTGAAATTCTTGTAATAGAAAACCTCATTGAGGGGGTTCCAACGCCTAATGCTTCTCTGTGAACTAGGGAGAGTAGAAAAAGAAAATGTGGGTCCCCTTGTTAAAAATGATTAAGAACTTCAAGACAACAATAGCAGAGCATTAAACCAAGAGTGGAGACCTCGGAGCTTGGAGCCTGTGTGATGGCACAGGTCGCATGCCCACAGAGCCAGCCCTGTCTGAAATAAAGTTAAGAGTTGCTGAGTCAGATACTGCTGTGCTGTAAACTGCTTTTTCAGTAAATTTCCCCAATGCTAAAACTGCATGTTAAGCAAAACAATTCAAATATAGAATATCTCAAGAGTGCTTTAAACTTTCTCAAACTGCTTTGAAATCATTTCTTTCACAGGGATGTTGGATTATGTAAGTGAATTCCTCTGTGCCAGAATAATAACTCTTATCTGGTGATAATACTACTAAGATTTTCAAAGTATTATTCATAATACTATGTTTTGCTTCTGATTATTGTTTGCTTACATATTTCTCTCAGGCTTATATTAATCAACTTGTGACTACATGTTTAATATAAAAGGGATAGTCTTCACAAATATTAATCACTGGTTCAACTGTAAGGGAATGTTAATTAGCTTTCTTGAAGCATACCTTTTAGACTTTTAAATTAATTAAGATGCTCTACAGACTTCTAATAGTTAAAGTGGCTACAGAAAAATCATAGGCTATATTCTAGTATCTTTGTGTTTCTAAAAATCTGTGTTTCAGTTTTAAAAATTGCATTATTTGTGGTACATATACTTTGCTTTTTCTTAGAAGCTTAGAAGAAATGTCACAAATAAAAGAAAAAATAGACTAAAAGAAACCAGAAAAAATATAAAATGATAGTTCATGGGAAGAGCTCTTAAACAGTACAGTACCATGTAGCAAGGCAATTCAAAATCAAAAATGTCCATCCCAATCTAGACAATTTAAGAAGGACAAATAGGAGCATCTGGGTGGCTCAGTTGGTTAAGCATCCAACTTCGGCTCAGGTCATGATCTCACAGTTCGTGAGTTCGAGCCCCACTCTAGCTCAGAGCCTAGAGCCTGCTTTGGAATCTGTGTCTCCCTCTCTCTCTCTCTGCCCCTCCCTCGCTCACACTCTTTCTCTCTCTCAAAAATAAATAAACATTTTTTAAAAAAGGATAAATACATAAGGACATTTATTTAAAGCACTATTTAAAATAAAATAGACTGTAAACAATCTAAAAGTCTATTGATAAGATTTTGGCTAAAGAAATTACTATACACCATACTTTGGAGTATTTTACAATTATTAATTGTAGTAATTAAAAAATACTTTTTAATCACATGCCAGACTCTATGCTAAGGCCGTGGAGATATTACAATGAATAGGACATGTCTCTTACTGTTTGGTTGCCTGGGCAGGAGTGGAGACAAAATTATGCCCCCAAGTGGCCATTTCGTGTAAAAGTTGCTAGACTATAGCTACTGCCTCCTTAGGAACGTCTATGGAAGAAAATGTTTTATTACATGTAAAGTTCCATTAAAAGTAGCTGGCACTGTTCCTATTCCCCTGCCTTCAGGATCTGTACGTTTCCTTATGCCTGAACACTTCAGACAAAATATGGACATTGGTTTTCTACCCCATGACATCACACTCCAGCAGACACTGAATGAAGCTGACGGATTTTCTACTTGGCCCTCCTACTACCCCTCTGCCACATCTCTTGCTGCCATTGTACAGCTGTTTAAACAACATAGTTTTAATATAATAGTCATTCACATGTCTCTCCCCCAATAGACCACAGTCTTCTGAACCACAAATATTTGGACTCATATGTATTTCTAAGTATCTCAGAGTACATATGAATGATTTGTACTAATTAGGTCAGACTATAACTTTTATTTTAATTTTTGTTTGTTTGACATGGTGAGGCAAACAGAAGAAGTATAAAACACAACAAATTCTTGACATCAAGAAGCTAATCATTAATATTTAACCAGTGATACTCAATAGAAACAGAAGGCCCCATTCCAGATGTTCAGAATCTTGAATTATTGCTTGGAGGATGTGTGTATGTGTGTGTGTGTGCATGTGTAGTTGGATTCAGAGAGGGCTGGAAACAAATGGTATATTTTGTTATCTTCCCCCAGTAAAGTTATATGTCCAGGGAAAACCCCATGTTCTGGTCTTTGTGCTCCTTAGAGTATGACAACATTAATCTTTGGACACAAAAACTGTCTATTAGGTATTTACGTACTGATAGTTACAAAAGCCCCTTTGTATATTTTCCACATCTTTGCCATTGAGGGACATTCTCTTACCTGACATGATATGAAAGAATGTGAACTTTGCTGAAATTTTGCTAGATTTTCCCTAAAGGTGCTAAAATAAGTTGTTTCAAGTCCTACTCTAGAAAACCTGTAGAATTTAAACTACAAAATTTAACAGAATCTTCACATCACTAACACCCTACATAACATGATTTATTCAGTTGTAGGATTCCTACTGAATTTTCAAAGAAACTGATTCTCCAATAGCTAATATTTACTGTAGTACATAGCCTTCTCTCTGAGAGCAATATAATTCAAGAAATGAAATCTTGAGCACAAAATTAAATAAAAGGTACCATAACTAATAATGGCCACTAGATGGCAATAGCAGGAATGTCATTATTTTTAGTACTAAGTTATGCACTGAGATAACTGCCTTCACTTAAGATGAGAAATTATGTGCTCGCTGTAAAGCATGAGTCCAAAACAAGATGGAATTCATCATTAAATTGGTAGTAAATATCATAAATTTAGAAACAAAATTACTTTGCATAATACTTGGCACTTCAAAATAAGGCAATAATTGCCAGGGATGTATGTTTCTTCCCTCAGAAATAGCATGCCTACCCACTCAATTTCACTACCTAATCCCATTATTCTCAAATACTCCCACAGGCAGTCAAATACTAAGCCTGACTGATGACACACTGACTGATGATTGATGAATAGATCTTGAAGTAAGAGTACACTTTTACTTTCATCTATTTATTTCACTAACCTATTCAAAGCTCTTCAAAGGTTTGCTATCACCTCCAGAATCAAGCCCAAGCTCCTAATGATGGTTATATTGACCGGCATGAAGTGGTTCCTGCTAAATTCTCTAATTTCATTTCTTTCCACAACTCTCTTCTCAAATATTACACTGAAATATTCTGCTTTCTTTGCTAAATCTTCTAAAGGTTTCTCTTTTTTACTTTTTTCACAATCTACATTTTCTTTCCCCATGCCAATCTTCAGTAATTAGCCTGATTTTTAGGCTATGATATAGCTTCTAGTTTTTTACTGCCACCTAGTACTGTTCCATTACGGTGGGAAAGAAGGTTCAATGCAAAATCCCCCATTCTTCACTGATTTGCTAACATTCTCATGACTTGTGCTACCAACAAAATATGAGATATTCAAGAATTTTATTTTGTTTCAAGCTCTATTTCCTGTGACAATAAAGAACTCTGATGAGAAAAATGTGTCAATTCTTCACACTTCTTTATTTAATCAAATCATATAACATAGACAACATTCTTGTAGTATATGGAATGAGGCTAAGATTATCCTTCATTTTTAGATTGGACTAGGCTTGACCAACCACCACAAATACCCAAATTCAACTCATGTTACTCACAAAAGGCTATTTAGTTGTAGAAAATTTACTACTTACATAGACATACATCTACCTCACTCCTCAGCATTTCCTTCTCTCACCAGCCCCAAATAATTAGTTTAAAGCATGAGTGAGAAATATAGCACTGTTCTACAAATGAAATGAAATTTTGGCTAATGGATCAAACAAAATTAAGAAAGTAATGTGTTTCCCTAATACATTCCCTTACAAAACATTTCCAAGGTCAACATTCAATCCTTGGGCTTTTTCCAAAGCTTAGTCTTTATTCCCTGAAGCCAAGAACATGATGTTATCACTTTTCAAAATCATAATAACCTATTAAAGAAAATAGGACTGCAGTCCCTAACATAGACATATTCTTCAAACCGAGAATAGATTGAGGATGAACTAGGGTCAATCTCCTTTAAAGTGGATTCTGAACAGCTATCAGTTTTTATATATTAAGTTGGAATACTCCCACATCATTTTTTAAGCATAATTGAGGATGGAAAGTATTTGATAAACAAAGCTATTCTGTAATGAAATTTTATCTAATCTTCAAAAACTTTACAAAAAATAATAGTTTTGGCAGAACATTACTTTTTTATAATTAGGAAAATATACAAACAGTCACAAAGACTACTCCAGCAAACTGTACTCAAACTCAAAAGTAACATATATTATTTTTGTTACCAGGTTTGTATGATTTTTTTACTATAAAAAATAGAACATTGCAAGGAAAGATCAAAATCTCCAATGCACCCAAGTAAATATGAGAAATTAATATATTTTAGAATATAATCTTTTATATCTGAGAGGAAAAATCGGCTATTTTATTAAGGGTATTGGGGCAGTGTCCTTTATATACATAAATAAAATAAAACTAGATGCCTAATTCAAACCCCATACAAAGATAAACTCCAGATCTATTAAATGCTTAAATGAAAAAAGAAAAAAAATCTATTTTAAGAATGATAATATATATTCATGACCTCATGAAAGAAAAGTGTTTTGTGGACAAGAAACAAAAATCATGGCAAAAAAATGAAAAAACTTGATAATTTTGAAATCAGAATTTATATTCTCCTCAGATAGTCACCTTTCACCAACAATATTACCCAATGTGTTTTACATGAGTTTAAAGTTACATGAACCATTCAGTGTTTATGAGAGATGCTCATCAATTTTCCTGGTTTTGCCCTTCTGAATGTAATAGGATTACACTTGCCCAGCTCCTTGCATTTTTAGAGGGCCATGTGATTTCCTCTGGACAAGGAAATGTGAGTGGAAGTGATCTATGTCACTCTGGGCCTTTAAGAACCAGTGCACAATCTATCATCTTCCATCTTTCTGCTGTAGTGGCCAGCCATATTTCAGAAAGCGAAAGTTCTTTTTTTTTTTTTTTTTTTTTACAAATAGTTTATTGTCAAATTAGTTTCTACATAACACTCAGTGCTCATCCCCAAAGTGCCCTCCTCCATGCCCATCCCCCCCTCCCCCCCACATCCATCAGTCCTCAGTTTTTGTCAGCATTCAAGAGTCTCTCATGGTTTGCCTCTCTCCCTTTCCCCCCCCATTCCCCCCCCTCTTCTCCCCCTTGTTCCTCCGTCAAGTTCCTCCTAATCCTCCTATACGTGCAAACATATGATATTTGTCCTTCTCTGCCTGACTTATTTAGAAAGCGAAAGTTCTTTAAAAAAAATTTTTTTTTGTTAAATGTTTACTTATTTTTGAAAGAGAGAGACAGAGTATGAGTGGGGCAAGGGCAGAGAGAAAGAGAGGAAGACACAGAATCCAAAGCAGGCTCCAGGCTCTGAGCCATCAGCCTGACACAGGGTTCAAACTCATGAACGGTGAGATCATGACCTGAGCCAAAGTTGGTCACTTAACCAACTGAGCCACCCAGGTGCCCCAGAAAGTGAAATCCTTAAATGAAGATGACAGAGACCAGAATTTCCCACTGACCCAAATGGGCATAGGATGTGAACAAGAATTAAAACTTGCGGCTTAGACTATTGCAGTTTGATGGTTGTTTCTTAACTGTCACTTTGATAGTAATGTGGCAGTATCATGCTGGACTCTGATAGCAAGTGCCAAATACCCAACTCAGAGTTACTTCAGCAAAGAAAAACAATTACTCAACAAGGTCAAACTACAGAAGAGAAGAGACCTCTTGTAACATTCACGGTTACCTTTCTCTGACACTCATCATTGCTTCTCTGAGCATGTTGGCCTAATACTTTTCAAGCAGCCTGTTACACGGCATGGGGGACATGGCCACCAGCATGTCAGTACAGCCTGAGTGTTAAGATAGTAAAGAAAAGCATTCTATTTTCCAATATGAATTTGAAAACTTTTGTGACAGGGCTCTAGTTAAGCCAGATATGATTCCCATACTCGTGCAAATTTCAGTGGGACAGTGGCAAGTTTTATCCTTTCTGAGATAATAAAATCTCCTCCCATGATGCTTATCAGAACTAAGTGAAATAATCCATAAGAACATTTAGCTCAGAGTAAGCATACTTTAGCTAGTATGACAACTGTGTGATAACTAGTTTTACAAGTCAATGTGGCTAGGTTGCAGTACTCAGTCATAGAGTCTAGCACTAATCTAGGTGCTGCTGTAAAAATACCTGGCAGATATGGTTTATATCTACAATCAATTGACTTTAGGTAAAAAATATATATATATTACCCTTGATAATGTGGGTGGGCCCCATCCAATCAATTATAAGACTTGAGAGCAAAACTGAAGTTTCTCAAGAAACAAATTCTGTCTCCAGCTTGTAGCACCAACTTGTGTCTGAGTTTCCAGCCTACTGGCTTGCCCTACAGATTTTAGACTTGCCAGCCTCTACAACGGCATGAGTCAATTCCTTAAAATGCATTCCTAGTGGGTCTGCTTCTCTTAAGTACCCTGAGTGACACATACTGCAAATATACATACTCACATGTTCAAAACCTTCATCTCCATTTTACAGATTAAAAAACGGAGCTATTAAGTGGTAAAATTTAATCCAATCAGATCCCCTGGTTCCAAAGCCTGGGGGAGATACACAGGCTGAACATTCAAACCTTGATAAACTTACCACAGCCAAAGAAAAAAAGAAAAATATGACAGGAATGAAAAGAAAGGCTGTTCTAGTTTTAAAGAATCTATGAGATACAGCCTCCATTCAAAATCCCCTCTGATTTATATTAACTTCCACGGCAGAGCATCTGTATTATCTTCATGCTAGCTATTTCTTCTTGACCCATTTGTGGCTTACATAGAAAGCAAGTAACTGTCACCTTTTAGTTCAAAAAATTTCATAAACGTAATTAGTTAAATTCAGCTACCCCTCAAACTTTTCTTTTCCAAGGAGAATAAACTCAGTTTATGGTCCTCAATTCATGAATATGGAACCCTATGTGCTAAAATTTTCAGAGATTAGTCCAGAGGACAGACTGGCAGACTCCGAAACAGAACTCCCATCCTCCACCCCTGACCAACTGTATGCCATTGTTTTCTGTTTCCTTCTAGTCCCTTCTATGGTAAAAGATGCCACGCCAAAGGCGGGGGAAAGATATAAGAACACTGAGGGAAAAGGTAAAACAAACTCAAATTTGAAACAAGATACATAAACCCAGGGTAGTGAAGGAGTCACCTTGTTACTAACAGTAATGGACATGGTGATCACTTCAAAACTAACTGTAGCTCACCAAAATGCTTATTCATCTGCCATAATACATAAGCACCTTAGAAAAGAGATTGAAAGAAAAATGGTCATCATTGAGATTATGTAAGCCTAAAAATAATTTCTATCTTGTCCTTGAAACAGATTTTGCTTCTTATGTGAAAAGTAAATATATATCTCTCCACACAAGCTCAAGGCTTCAGAAAATAAATAGAAAAGAAATTGTCAAATCGTCTCTTCCATATATCAAAAGATAACTTTATTTTCTTTTATTCTCTCTCGCCTTCAGATTTTTAATATATAACTCCTTGAATGAATAGGCCTCCAAGTGCTTGATAATTCTGAGTTCCTAAACTACAATCAGAAAGAGACTGTAATCCATGCCCTAATACAATAATTACAAAATAAATTCTTCCCTTTAAAGAAGCTCCTGTGCTTGTATAACAACATGGGTAACAAGTATACTTAGGTACTGAATGTGTTCAAAATGTATCTATAAGTCATCACTGTAATGCATTACAAGCATCTTTTTCTTTCCATCTAATCTGGTCTCTCCTATATGCATGTTTTTTTTGTTTTTGTTTTTTAGTTTGCACCTCACATCTAAGTAGCACTCAACAGTATACAAATCACTTATGATACCTCACTTAACTCATGGCAACTATACAAGTTTTATCATCATCACTATTTCACAAATGTAGAAACTGAGGAGCAAGCCTAAGATCATAGATCATACTTGATCAACAAATGAAAACTATGCCTTAAATTTTATAACTGCCTACTTAATATTCTTTTTCCTTGACATGAGCATAATAGTTCACTAACTAAATCTACCATGAGGACAACAGTTCACTAATCTACCTCCATTTCCTACAAGGTGGTGGGATTTAATAAATCTCTTATACAATAAATGTGTACTGAAATCTAGATTTCAAATCTGATTAGCAACAATAAAGTTTCAATTCACTGAATACCTGCTGGGTACCACATCTTGTAATTGGTATTTTACATTCATTCTTTATCAACTAATGATACAAAAAGGTTGCAGTACAGTTCTTAGTCAAAAAATATAAAGCTTACAACACTCATCTAAAACCAATTCAGAACAGTGATGCTAAAGTAGGATCCCTAGACTAGCTGCTACTGCATGCTTGGGAGCTGAAGGGGCAAATTCTTGGGTCTCATTTCATATCGACTGAATCAAAAGTTCTTGACAATGGGACCTAACACAGTGTGCTGTAACACACTCTCCATATTATTTTGACACATGCTAACATTCTGAGAAAGACTAGACCAGACTAGTGAAATAGTATCCATGGAAGACGGTTTGAAGGATATGAGGACTTTCTACTTTAAACAGTCTATACCACAACCCATAATATTTTAACCTTCTGTAGCATTGCTTTGCCTGCACTGAATTCTGGCATCAAGTTACAGACCTGTGTCAAGAAAGAATAAGCTAAGGGGTGACTGGGTGGCTGAATCAGTTAGGCATCCAACTTTGGCTCAGGTCATGATCTCACAGCTCGTGGGTTTGAGCTCCATGGCAGACTCTGTGCTGACAGCTAGCTCAGAGCCTGGAGCCTGCTTTGGATTCTGTGTCTCCCTCTCTCTCTTTCTCTGCCCCCTTCCCCATTCGCTCTATCTCTCTCTCAAAAATAAATTAAAATTAGGGGCGCCTGGGTGGCTTAGCGAAAAGAAAGCTGGAGTAGCAATACTTATATAGGGCAAAATAGGCCTTAAAACATAGACAGTAACAAGAGACAACAGAGGACACTACATAATCATAAAGGGTACAATGCAACAAGAAGATCTTGCAAATGTAAATATTTATGCACTTCAACATGGGAGAACCTAGATACATAAAACAGATAATAACAAACATAAACGAAGAAATTGATAGTAATACAACAATAGTAGAGGATTTTAACACCCCACTTATATCAATGGAGAGACCATCCAAAGAGAAAACCAACAAGAAAACAGTGGCTTTGAATTACATATTGGACCAGAGGGATCAAACAGATATATTTGGAACCTTCCATCCTAAAACAGCAGAAGACACATTCTTCTCAAGTGCACATGCAATGTTCTCCAGAACAGATGACATATTAGGCCATAAAACAAGTCTCAATAAATTCAAGACATTGAAGTCACTCTATATATAACTTTTCCGACCACAATGCTATGAAGCTCGAAATCAAAGAAAGAATCAGGAAAGAACACAAACACATAAGTTAAATAAATACAAAACAAATACAAGTTAAATAAAATGCTACTGAAAAATGAATGGGTCAAGCAAGAAATCAAAGAGAAATTTAAAAAAATACATGAAGACAAGTGAAAACAAAAACAAAAAAATCCAAAATCTTTGGAAAAGCTGTTTTAAGAAGAAAGTTTATAGTAATATAAGCCTATCTCAAGAAGCAAGAAAAATGTCAATAAACATTGACATTTCTAAGCCTAAGCTTATACCTAAAGAAGCTAGAAAAAGAACAAGCAGAACCCAAAATCAGTATAAGGAAGGAATAAAATAGAGTAGAGCAGAAATAAATGAAATAGAAACAAAATATAAACAAAACAAAAACAAACAAACAAAAAACAATAGATCAATGAAACCACAAGCTAGTTCTTTGAAAAGATGACCTGAACTGATAAACCTTTAGCCAAACCAATGAAGAAAAGAGAGAGAGAGAGAACTCAAACAAACAAAATCAGAAATAAAAGATTAAAAATAACCACCAACACCACAGAAAAACAAAAAGATTATAAGAGAATATTATGAAAATTTTTATGCCAAAAATTGGACAACTGAGAAGGAATGGATAAATTCCTATAAACATATAACCTCCCAAAATTGAATAGAGAAGAAATACAAAATTTGAACAGACCAATAATCAGCAATTAAATTGTATTAGTAGTCAAAACATTCCCCACAAACAGAAGTCCAGGACCAGATAACTTCATAGGTGAAGTCTGCCAAACATTTAAATAAAAGTTATCTATTCTTCTCAAACTATTCTAAAAATGGAAGGGAAGGAAAGCTTCCAAATTCATTCTGAAAGGCCAACATTATCCTGATACCAAAGCTAGATGAAGACACTACAAAAAAAAAAAAAAAAAAGATAACTACAGACCAATATCTTTGATGGGCATAGATGCAAAAATCCTCAACAAAATATTAGTAAACCAAATCCAACAATATGTTAAAAATATTATTCACCACAACCAAGTGAGATTTATTCCTGGGATGCAAGTATGACTCAATATTTGCAAATCAATGAACATTATACATCACATCAATAAGAGAAAGGATAACCATATGATCAATTCAATAGATGCAGAAAAATCATTTTATAAAATACAACATCTGTCATGATAAAAAACCCTCAACAAAGTAAGTATAGAGACCTCAACGTAATAAAGGCCATATCAGAAAACCCCACAGTTAACATCATATTCAATGGGGAAAATCTGAGAGCTTTTCCCCTAAGGTCAGGAACAAGACAAGGATGTCCAATCTCATCACTTTTATTCAACATAGTACTGGAAGTCTGAGCCACAGCAATCACAGGAGGAGAAAGAAAGGAAGAGAAGAGAAGAAAAGAGAAAGAGAAAGAGAAAGAGAAAGAGAAAGAGAAAGAGAAAGAGAAAGAGAGAAAGAGAGAAAGAAAGAAAGAAAAAAAGAAAGAAAGAAAGAAAGAAAGAAAGAAAGAAAGAAAGAAAGAAAGAAAGAAAGAAAGAAAAGAAAAAGAAAGAAAATACATCCACATTGGTAAGTAAGAAGTAAAACTCTCATTATTTGTAGATATGATACTATATATAGAAAACCCTAAACCTTTCACCAAAGAACTACCAAAACTGATAAATAAATTTAGTAAGGTCACAGGATAAAAAATCAATATACAGAAATCCATTGCATTTCTATACACTAATAATAAAGCAGCAGAAGGTGAAATTAAGACAATGCCATTTGTAATTGCCCCCCAAAAGAATAAACAACCTAGGAATAAACTTAAACAAGAACGTGAAAGACCTGTGCTCTGAAAATTATAAAACATTGATAAAGGAAATTAAATATGACACAAACAAATGGAAAGTCAGTCCATGTTCATTGATTAGAAGAACTAATATTGTTAAAATGTCCATAATACCCAAAAGCAGCCTACAAATTTAATGCAATCCCTATAAAAAATATCAACAGTATTTTTCAAAGAACTAGAACAAATAACCCTAAATTTTGTATGGGACCACAGAAGACCCCAAATAGCCAAGGCAATCTTGAATAAGAAGAAAAAACTAGAGGTATCACTATCCCAGATTTCAAGATATCTACACAGCTGTAGTAATCAAAACAGTACGATACTGGAAGAAAAAAAACAGATACTAGATTAACAGAACAGAACAAAGAGCCCAGAAATAAACCCATGATTATATGGTCAAATAATCTTTGACAAAGGAAGCCAGAATAATTAACAGGAAAAAGAGTCTTTTCAACAAAGGGTGTTGGGAAAACTGGATAGCTACATGCAAAAGAATAAAACTGGACAACTGTCTTATGCAAAAATAAACTCAAAACAGATTAAGGACCTAAATGTGAGACCTGAAACCATAAAACTCCCAGAAGAGAACATAGGCACTCATTTCTTTGACATCGGCCTTAGCAACATTTTTCTAGCTCGATGTCCTCAGGCAAGAGAAACAAAAGCAAAAATTAACTATTGGTACTACATCAAGATAAAAAGCTTTTGCACAGAAGAAGAAAACCAATAACAAAATGAAAGAAAAGGTGACCTCCTAAATGGGAGACGATACTCATAAATGATGTATCTGGTACGGAATGAATATCCAAAGTATATAAAGAACTTTTACAACTCAACACACAAAAAAGCTTAAATAATCCAATTTAGAAAATGGGCAGATGGGGCGCCTGGGTGGCTCAGTCGGTGAAGTGTCCGACTTCAGCTCAGGTCATGATCTCACAGCTTGTGGGTTCGAGCCCCGCGACGGGCTCTGTGCTGACAGCTAGCTCAGAACCTGGAGCCTATTTCAGATTCTGTGTCTCCCTCTCTCTCTGACCCTCCCCTGCTCACACTGTCTCTCTCTCTGTCTCTCAGGAATAAATAAAAACATTAATAAAATTTTTTTAAATGGGCAGAGGACGGGGCACCTGGGTGGCTTAGTCGGTTAAGCGTCTGACTTTCGCTTGGGTCATGATCTCGCGGTTCGTGGGTTTGAGCCCCGCGTCGGGCTCTGTGCTGACTGCCAGCTCAGAGCCTGGAGTCTGTGTCTCCCTCTCTCTCTGACCCTCCCTTGCTCACGCTGTCTCTCTCTCTCCTAGAAATAAATAAAAATATTTTAAAAAAATAAATAAATGGGCAGAGGACATGAATAGAATTTTTTTCCCTAAGAAAACATACAGATGCCCGACAAACATATGAAAAGATGCTCAATATCACTACTCATTAGGAAAATGCAAATCAAAACTACCTGTCAGAATGGCTAGAATCGAAAGAAGTAGTAACAAGTGTTGACAAGGATGTGAAGGAAATGGGACATTTGTACACTGTTGGTAGGAATGTAAGTTGTTACAGCCACTATAGAAAACAGTATGGAGATCCCCCCAATATTAAAAATAAAACTGCCACATGATCTAGTAATTCTGCTACTGGTTATTAACCCAAATAAGACAAAAACAACAATTCATAAAGAGGTATGCACCCCTAATGTTTGTTTCATCATTATTTGCAATAACCAAGATATGGAAACAACCCAAGTGTTCACAGATAGATAAATGGATAAGAATGATGCACTGTGAATGTGTGTGTGTGTGTGTGTGTGTGTATGTGTGTGTGTGAGAGAGAGAGTAATGTATATATAATGCAGTATTGCTGAATCAAACCAAAAAAAAAAAAAGAATAAGATCTTGCCACTTGCAACAATATGGATAAACCTAGAGAGTATTATGTATGCTAAGTGAAATAAGTCATACAGAGAAAGACAAATACCATATGGTTTCACTTATATGTGGGATCTAAAAAACAAAATATGTGTGGAATCTAAACAAACAAAAAAACAAAAAAAAGTAGAAACAGATCCACAGATACAGAGAACTGATGGTTGCCTAGGGACAGGGACAGGGGGTAGTGGCTGGAGCAAAAGGGTTAAAGAGGAGTGGGAGGGACAGGCTTCCAGTTATGGAATGAGTAATTCAAGGGGATGAAAGGTACAACACAGGGAATATAGTCAATGGTACTGTAATAGCATTTTATGGTGACAGATGGTAGCTACACTTGTGGTAAGCTTAGCATAACATGTAGACTTTTTGAATCACTATATTGTACACCTGAAATTAATGTAACATGATGTCAACTATATTTTAATAGTTTTTTAGTAAACATTATTCTGCAAAAAATTCTATAATTTGACTCGAGACCAATTAATCTTGTCTTCTCATGATTCCAGAATATACCTCGTCAATTATCTTGAAAATTAAAAATCTCTTTCTTGTCTTCAGTGTTTTGGCACTTCTGTGTCTCAGCTCGACAAGGATGGCATGAGGGGTAACCCCCTGAATACTGAAATCAAACTACCTGGTTTTAAATCCTAGTCCCTCCACTTGATTGATGTGTGACCCTAGACAAGTTAACTTCTCTATGCCTCAATACTTTACCACTAAAAAGGAACTAACAAAATTACCATGTAGGGCTGTGGTAAGAATCAAATACAATAATATTCTAGTGCTTAAAACAGTGACTGGCACATAGTAATTGTAGTTAGATGTCAGCTTATTAATTAAAGAAGGTACACTGTGGTTCTATGACCTCAATTTTTGTTTGAATTCACACGGATATAACTACTCTGAGCCAAAAGACTTTCTGCTCATTAAAAGCATACTGCATTAGGATTTTTTTTCTCATTTCTTGGTCTTCAACTTCTTCTTAATCAAGAACATCCTGTTTTAAGTGTTTAAAGATAATCCTCTTTGATAGAAAATATATTAACAAAATAAAATTTGAATTATTCTACTTTCTCCATGTCATCTGTTAAAATTTCACCATCTGCTCCCACCATGAGCTCTGTTCCATCATGTTATTAGAGAGTACATTTCCAATCTTTCAAAATATATGCAGATAGAGAACAATGCCTTTGGCTGAGTGGAAATAAGAGTTATGTCTACACATAATGGCTGAATCAATTTCCTTGTCAAAGTATTTTTCTGTATTTAAACAACCAATTTTAGCCTATTAATCTGATAGTAATCAGCAACAGCAGAGGCTAAATTTTGCCTTTTTGCAGTAAACTCATACTGGCTTCTACTGAGCATTTGAACACTAAACTGGCAAAAGTCCTTGAATCCATGTTCTTTTGATCCATTGTTTTTGCTGTGGATATCTTTTCCCTCTATACTTAAGGACCTATTGAAACTTTAAAGAAGAGAGTTAAGAACTCTAAGTTGACATTGACTTCAGATGCAAACAAAATTTTTTTAAAGTGGAACAGAAAATTTTTAGTGGAACATAAATACTCTTCCCACCCAGCTGGAGAGGATACACAGGTTCATTTAGACTGCTTAATGATACAAACCTGGATTCTTTCATTCAAAATAATTCTCTCAGTACCTCATAACTCTAAGGTACCTCATACCAAGATAATCTCCTAGACACATGGAGGCAAAATATTTATGGAGATAGCCAATGGCCATAGAGATGATATGAGCAATTCTCTCCACAAGTTAAAGAATCAAGATGGGTTGTAGTGTTAGGTGGGGAAGTTTTTCCTCATATTTTTTTCTGAAAGGTGCACCATTGTACACTCTACAGCTTGAAGCATAAATCTGGATATGATAACTGAGAAGCTTATTGATCATTTTCACACTGCAAGTGTAGATGTATATATGGACTTGAAACCTTAAAGGAACATTGGAGACCCAAATATATTTCCTCTCAGTAAACAGTTTGAAGAGAATATGTGTTTTTAGCATAAAATTGTATCATAAATTATGTTTGTAGCAAAAATATTACAAACTTCAATGTTAATACTGGAAGGAAAATCTTATGATGGGGAAATGTCTATACCATACAAACAAGACACAGATCCTTGAATGATCACATCCCATAGGTCTTAAGTAGAAGATGAAGGATGGAGGGATGGAGGACACAATTATATGGCTAACTATCTTTCCCAAATTTAGGTAGATGGTTCTCTCCTTTAACATGTTCCATTCAGAATCTTCAAGAAAATTTTGCTAAGACTAGGAAGTAAGAAAACAGATATGAACACAGTCATGATAGTGGCCTGGGATAACTTTACTTTCAAGTGTCATCCTGGACCTAGGATGACAGTTACTTCTTACCTGTCTTGTGCATTTCCAAATTCTTGGCCTGATGCCATCATTTACCTTTGCTACACTGAATAGCTCATAGGGATTCAATATCTGGTCCACTCTTCTGCTCACCAGAGCCATACTCTCATTTCCTAGTTCGTGTCTAAGGAGCCTCTTCCTTCACAGGAAGATGGAGTTGTCAATATCTAAGCAGCAAAGATACAGAGTAGATATATCAGAAGACATGATATGAAGTGAAAGTACAAAACTCAAAATTGTCAGCAAACAGAAAGCATTTGCATCCATAGAGGTGGGTGGGCTCTAGGACTGAGCCATGAGAATATAAAACATTTAAATGGTGGTGGAGGTAGAAAGCTGAGAAGAAATAGCCTAAAAAAGCAGGAGGAAAACTGGTATCACAGAAGCCCAGGGAAGATGGCATCTCACTGTATTAAATAGTGGGGAAGCCAGAAAGGAGAGGAAATAGAAATACTTCTGAATCTAAGGCAACACTTCCCAAGAAAATATTCTGCAATGATTGCAATAATCTATGTCTGTTGTGTTTAATACAGTAGCCACATGTTACTGCTGAACTCTTGAAATGGAGTTAGTAAGACCTGAGGACTGAATTTTTAATTTAATTTAATTTAATTTAATTGCCACATGTGGCTGGTGGATGCTACTGAGCAGTGTAAAGAATCTAAGGAGACAGAGGGCAAACTATTCTAGTAGTTAAAAGTATGAGTGTTCATTGTCAAAAAGACAAGAGATAATAAGTATTGGTGAGAATGTGGAAAAAAATAAACACTTGTGCACTGTTGGTGAAGATGTAAACTGATACAGCCATTATGAAAATTAAAATTTAAAGCTAGAAATGAAGCTATCAGATGTTCATTTAAAAATTAAAATTTAAAGCTAGAAATGAAACTATCAGATGATCTAAGAATCCCATTTCCAGGTACATATCCAAAAGAAATGAAAACAAGATCTCAAAGAAATATCTGCATGGCCATGTTCATTGCAGCATTACTCACAATAGCAAAGATTTGGAAATAACCTAAGTGTCCATCAACAGATGAGTGAATAAAGAAAATATAGTGTTGTATATATATACAATGGAATATTATTTAGCCATGATAAAAGGAACACTTACAATAACATGGATTAAATTTGAGGCATTATGCTAGGTGAAATAGGTCAGACAAAAAAGGCTAAATATTGTATCATCTCATTTATACGTAGAATCTAAAAAAGCCCAATGATAGAAACAGAGTAGAATGGCAGCTGCCAGAATAGAGAAGTGAAGAAATGAGGAGATGCTGGTCAAAGAGTATAAACTTCCATTTATAAGAGGAGTAAGTTCTAACATACAGCTTGGTGATTACAGTTATCTACTGTACTATATACCTGAAAGTTGCTAAGAGAGTAGATCCTAAATGTTCTCACCATAAAAGAAAAAAGGTACTTATGTGACCTGATAGAGGTGTTAACTAATACTATAGTGGTAATTATGTTGCAATATATAAGTATACAAATCAACACTTTGTATATCTTAAACTTCTACAATGTTTTAATTCAGTCATATCTCAATAAAGCTGAAAAATTCTAAAAATTAAAAAGTTTTTCAAGTATGGGCTTTGGGTTTAGACATATCCTAGGTTGATATCATTTCCTCTAATGATATTTATCTGTGTATATTTGGGGAAAGTTATGTCAACTCTATAAAGCTAAGATCCTTCACATGCAAACTGGACATGATAAAAATAATAGGATCATTAAGAGTATTAAATAACTTGTGTTTCAAGTGTGGAGGGTTATAGATTTGGCACTTCTTTAAAAACTTATGAGATAAATAAATGAAGTAATAAGCAAAAATCTATAACAATACATAAGAGGTAAAATATAGATATAGAAAGTCATCTAAAAAGAGGCTTCTTTCCTATATGGCTTCACTTAACAAGGTTAAAAAAAGAAGTTTGTCAACTGGAAGGGATGATGGCCATAAAAAGTAGAGTCATGGAGCAAACACTGGCAGTGCTCATGCAAGCTCCATAGGGCTGTGGGGATCTTAATAACTAGTCTTTAAGTATTTACCTTGTTGCAAAAACTAAACCTTTTTTTGGCAAGATTAATGTATGGACCATCTTAGCTTGATGCCAACACATCTAGCTCCTGCTGTTGTAATCAATGTGCCTAAGGAATCTTCTGAGTCTCATATAGCTCTATGCATATGCAGAGAAAATTCGGAAAACACAGTGTGCCTATTCTCAATCCCAGTAATGAAGATTTCTTACAGAAAAAAAAATGATGAAATATACTAGAATAATAACTTTGCTTTTCATAAAGCTTGGCTCCAAGACAAACTCTTGGTCATGACCACCAGTATTGCTGGGTCCAGGATACATTTGTCAAACTCTTTTTGTAAGACAAATGTGGCAGTCTGCTGTCCTCCCCTGGTCTGCTGGTATGTATTTTGATAAGAGTGACGGGTTTGGGGGTTTTTGTTTTTGGGGGGTGTTTGTTTGGTTTTGGTTCATTTTTTTCAGGCCTGGGTCACCAATGCTGCTTATCAAGAGCTAGTCTCTAGACTTCCAAGCTAAGGCTCAGCTCTCAATGGCTTCTAAGATGACATTCTCTGATGGTTGCCATCTAATGGCAGTGGTTCTTTGCCAGAGATTACATTATATATTTTCTTAATAAGAAAAAATTTTAAGTTATTTTGGAAATTATGTAAAACTAGAGGACTACACGGACTCATGGAAAGTAATCTTCTTTAGATGGGCAGATAGATAGAAATAACCTTTGGAATCATGTGGGGGTAAATCACACAATGGCAAAGAGAATGGTCGCTCATAGAAGAAAAATCTCATTTTATAAATCAAGTCCTTTGTACTTAGAATACATAAAGAGATGCACTGATGGCTCATCCTCATTTAGATTACATAACCTCTCAGGTTTTCCTGGGCCTTACACAAAGCAGGCTGGAAAATGCAGGAAGGAGAGATGTTATTTGCAACTAGTAAGGCATGTGGAGCTTTAAGGATTAAGTAGATAAATAAGAGATGCAAGTCCATAGCTGACTTATTGAGTGGGTCACAATATCACCTTTTCAGACTATTTGATTTGTACTGAAGGTAAAGTGAGTGGCTCAATATCCAGCACATAAGAACTCAGTGACGGGGGAGAGAATCAGCAACCACAGAGGCTGATGGAAACACAGTAAGACAGAAAACTGCAGGTTATTGGAGAAAACTCCCTTGTGACCTTAAAATTTCAAGCTTCTAATTCTTTATAGAAACTATTTTCACATGTCATTACAATGTGTCTTCCCAACAAGCCTAGAAAGTGGGAAAGGATTATATTATTATTATTCCTGTTTTATAGATGAGGAAATAGAGGCTAAAACATAAAGAAAAGTGCAGTCTACAATGCTGCTGAAATTGTAACCTGTAAAAATTTCTCTGGAAAGCAGTTTGGCAATATACGTAAAATTCCCTAAACTGAGCACATCTTTTTATATCGTAACAAAAATTCACCCAAGAAGAAATCAGACATTCATATATATATATGGTTATAATTGCAAAGATGGAAAACTAGAAAAATAAAATAAATACCCAATAAAATAGGAAACTGTTTAAATATGTTATGATGCTTTATACACGGAAATAGTATTAAAGGTATCAATGGAATTATTTATGCAAGACATACATCTTTTTTTTAATGTTTATTATTTTGAGAAAGAGAATGAGTACAAGCATGGGAGGGGCAGAAAAAGAGAGGGAGACACAGAATCCAAAGCAGGCTCCAGGTTCTGAGCTGTCAGCACAGAGCCCGACGTGGGGCTTGAACATATGAACTATGAGATAATGACCTGAGCCAAAGTTGGATATTTAACTGGCTGAGCCAGCCAGATGCCCCACAAGCTATATTTCTAGTTGAAATTTATAAGTTACTTCTGATAATGAGGTTATAAAACTTAAATTTATTTTGATTATTTTTCATTTCTATTTTTAATCAATGGTATTTAAATTTTTAAATTATTTATTTATTTTTACTTATTTTTATTGGTATTTAAAAATGTTTAATGGAACACACACATACCATGCTTAAGACACAATCTGTAACCCATTTAACTGCCTATTTTAATTGCCTATTAAAGCTTATAAATGCTTTGGTGTTTTTTTTTTAATTAAAACTTTTTTTTTTACATTCATTTATTTTTGAGAGACAAAGCATGAGTGGGGGAGGGGCAGAGATAGAAGGAGACACAGAAACCAAAGCAGGCTCCAGGCTCTGAGCACAGAGCCCTATGTAGGACTCGAACCCACAAACGTGAGATCATGATCGGAGTGAAGTCAGACGCTCTACCGACTGAGTCACCCAAGCATCCCAGATGCTTTGGTGTTTTAAGCATGGGATATAAATGGTAGAGGTCTTCCAGTGATGATGGAGTACTCAAAAAGCAATGTTTGCAAATTGGAAAATATGGTACTGACTGTACATGAAATGCAGGGATTAATTGGACTAACTAGTATGGTTAGTTAACCTATAAATCTTCTCCTTGGACGATTTAAACTGAGAGCAGGGTTTTTGAAGACAAATTCATGAAGTTTATTGTTTCCCCTTCTTATTAAAGAATCATAACCTACTCTTCCTCCTTCAGATAATGTGACAAACTCATCAATCCTATATAGTCAAATTTCTTATAGTTTATAAAATATTCAGAAAAAAATTTAAGTATTCTTTCATTAATCTGCTCTTCTACTAAAAAACTGAAAACCTTCATGCTTTAGTTCAAAATTATTGTAGAATTCTTAATTGTAATTCCTTCACCTCAAAGCTTTCTTTTCCCTAAAACAACTTATCTTACTACTTTTCATCTTTCTGCTAACATTTTATTATCTAATTTATTAATATGGACTCTCAGTTGAAATTTAGATTCAAGGCATAATTCAACACATAAAAGAAGTTAATGTTTTCCCAAAAGAATTTTCTGAAGTACATGTGTTATAAATCTTGATTGCCTTGGATTAAGTAATACATATATTTTTCCAAGTCCAGGTTCAACCTGACTTTCTTTCCCAATTGTCTGCACAAATAAAACATTTGCTGACCTCATCAGTGTCTTATGTATGTGTATCTACTTACCAAGTGGTACAATTGAATTAAGTAGTGTTACATAAAGTGGGTTTTTTATGTCAATAAGATACTGACGCATTCAGTAAGCCCCAATTAGAGCCAAGAAATCTGGGGCTTGCATTCATCCAATCTAAAAACCTATCAACAGTTTTGCTGTCTTGACAGCCATGGAGTCAAATACTGATAAAATCACACTATGTTGGAAGCAGGAAATTATCCTAATCAAAATGTCACTTCTAAAAATATCTTTTTAAAAATGACAATACTGTAAACAGAAATTTCCACAGTGACAATTAAACATAATTAAGTGCTGGATTTCTCTTCAAGTTTCTTTCATTCTCTACAACTTATTTTCTGGGCTGAACTCAATTTCTCTTTCAAGTACATCTTGTTCCTGTCACAGAAAATGTAGCTACTTATTTTTTTTTTAATTTATCAAGTGAATTTTAAGGCAGATTGAGCCAAATTACAAATCTTAATGACCCTGAATATATTTTCTCTAACCGTAAGAGGAGCCTCAGATGAACATGCAGCAAGACAAAGGGTAGAAGGTATATATGTATGTCCCCGGGAGGAGCAGAGGGTGTCCAGGGACATTTGGGTCCAAAATAATCATGTGAATTTTTTTTTCTAAAAAGTGGCCTACACTGCTCAGGTTTATTTTATTTGAAACTTTTTAATGCTTTATTTATTTATTTTGAGATAGAGAGCAAGCAGGGGAGGGGCAGAAAGAGAGGGACAGAGGATCTGAAGTGGGCTCTGTACTGACAAAGCCTGACAAGGGGCTCACAAACCAGGAGATCATGGCCTAAGTCAAAGTCAAGTGTTTAACTGACTGAGTCACCCAGGGGCCCTAATTTTATTTGAAATCTTTTCAGGTTTTTGTTTTGTTTTTTGAGAGAGAGAGAAAGGGGGAGAGAGAGACCCAAGCAGACTCCATGCTATCAGCAAGAAGCCTGATGTGGGGTTGAATTCATGATTTATTTGAAATTTTTTCAGGTTTTTGTTTTGTTTTTTGAGAGAGAGAGAGAGAGAGAGAAAGGGGGAGAGAGAGACCCAAGCAGACTCCATGCTGTCAGCAAGAAGCCTGATGTGGGGCTTGAATTCACGAATCTTGAAATCACGATGAGCCAAAATCCAGAGTCGAATGCTTAACCAACTGAGCCATCAGGTGCTCCATTTTATTTGAATGTTTGTATGTTTCTTTGTTTGAACATCAACAACTTATGGAAGGAATCAGATAACATTGCAAAGAGAAATGAAGAGAAGTTCTAAGCAATGGAATAAAAGAGAATAGACGAAGGTGCAACAGCAAGAATGGGACCAAAGTCAGAAAAAAAAGCAAAAGTAGCAACAATGGTTAAAATGATAGCCCAAGAGGGGTGCCTGGGTGGCTCATTAAGTTAAGTGACTTCAGCTCACGTCCTAATCTCAGGTTTCATGGGTTCAAGCCCCACGCTGGGCTCTGTGCTAACAGCTCAAAACCTGGATCCTGTTTCGGATTCTGTGTCTCCCTCTCTCTCTCTCTGCCCCTCCCAGCTTATGCTCCATATCTCCCTCTCTCTCAAAAATAAACATTAAAACAATTTTTAAATGATAGCCCAATAAATTTTATCCAAGTCAATGGTGTTATGGAGCAGGGGAGGTAGAGGTAGAGTGAAATAAACTTCATGCTTGGTTAGTTTCCCTGTTACAATGTGAAAATGACATTAGATATCTTTTACTTTGTGGTAAAGGAAACAGGTGCTTTCTGAAGTTTTGTTCTTAAGAGTGATTTTTGTGACCAGGTACAGGCATGGGATTGATGACTAAAGCAACCCAAGAATGTCCCAGAGATGCAAAGTCTTATTCTCAAATAGCCATGAACAGTTAAAGCATTCCATCATCTTGTTCTCTATTCAAATAATGATTAGTTATAGGCTACTGTTTACAAGTTAATATCAATGTTCAATTTAATGAATATAATTATATAAACATGCATTTTATTGATAAAAATAAAAGCATATAAAATATGCTTACTTTGTTCACACAGCAAGTCTTCTTTCTTTCAAAACCCTGAAGAATAACTTTAAGACTCATTTAATAATAGGAAATACATACAAGTCTTCAGTGTCTCATTGTCTCTTTTCATTTCAAAGATAATCCTTTGCTTTTTGAAATTTATAGTATCAGGTTTCTATTTTTAGTTGGCTATAATTAATACCACTCTTTATGTATTGATCTAGAGTTCAACTTTAAAAATAAATGTTCCTTACAACACAGACACCCCAACCTTTCTATTATTTCTCCCTCAACTTATCCATCATATATATCTAATTATTTAAGATGTTTGAGGTCACAATTGGAAACCCAATTGGAACTACATTAAATAATAAACAGGATTGGCTTATGTAGATATAAAGTCCTCAGCTTGATAGACTTCAACTTGGTTGACTGATTGAAGGGCTCATTAATGTCACTACAGATCCGGGAAGGACCTGGTCATTCTGCTTCTCTGCTTTGCTGTTTGTACTGTGGGCTTCATCCTACAACAGGCTTTCTCCACTGCTTAGGATAAACTTACCTCTCCCCCAAAAATCAAGGCATGGATAAATTTAAAGGACAAGGAATTTATTCTGAAGTCTATTACCATTCAAGCAGAGAAACTGGAACATAGAGTTTTCAATAAATATTTGTTGAAAATACAAGTAAATGAATTAACCAGGAAACAAATACATAGTGTGATTTCAAATCAATGTTATCAGTTTCTGCCTCAGCACATTCACACATATGGCTTAAAAGAAAAATTGGCTTGCCAAGATTTAAAAACAACAACAACCAGTAATCACTAAGTTACTTTAAAAAATAATTGTGGAGGGTAGGTAAATGTTTCCTGAGGATTCACAATTCATACAGCACAATGTCCAATGAGACTCATGACATTTGATACAATCGTGAGTAGCAGAATCTTAGAAGATTCTTAGGCAGATTGTAACTGAAAACCTTTACATCTTCCATATGCTTTTATTCCTAAGGACAAGCTAACCAACTTCTTACTCTTGCTTCTTGCTTCTGCCTTTCTCATAAGTGGACCTCGATGAGGGTTCCCTGGCTCAGCTTTTAAACTTTTAAACTTTCAAACAAGAAAATAAAAAGGTGAAAGAAAACAGTACATTCCTGTGTTAGTCCATTAGGACTGGGTTTGTTTGTTTGTTTGTTTGTTTTTATGTTTACTTATTTTGAGAGAGATACAGAGAGAGAGAGAGAGAGGGCTCAAGCAGGGGAGAGGCAGAGACACAGAATCAAAAGCAGGCTCCAGGCTCTGAGCTGTCAGCACAGAGCCCAGCATAGGGCTTGAACTCATGGACTTCAACATCATGACCTGAGTTGGATGCTTAACCAACTGAGCCACCCAGATGCTTGCTCTCCATCTTTTCCTTTCCTTCCTTCCCTTCTTTCTCCCTCTCTCCTTTCCTCCTTTCTTTCCATCCTTCCTTCCCACAACAAATATATGCAAACATATTTGTTCCTTCCCAAAACAAATATAGGCCTTGGGGATACAAATGTAAACAGAAAAAGGACAGGGATCTTGACATTGCCTCATGAAATATTGTGTGTCCTCAACAGCTCAGCACCTAGTACACTCAACGGTATGTTGCTGGCACTCCATAGAGTTTGAAGGGTAGATGATGGCTTGATTGATGGAGGGAGAATAGGAGTATAAGTTTCAGGGCTTGATTCAAAACTAGATGTGCCTAACTCTAGAACTCAACCTCTGAACCACTTGGCTATCTTGCTGAATGCATCTGTATATTATTTATAATATATAGTGTCACCAAGTCTACTCATACTTCTGGTACAAAAGTGCTACCACCCTACCATAGTGCTAGTATATAATAAGAACTCCCTAAATACATGCTAATTCCTAGATTACAATAGGTCAAGACATTGAGTATTTTAAGTAGTTTGAACTTTGTTTTTCTAAACAAAATAATATTCTCAGGGACCCACTCTATAACATATGCTTCTGGGTGGCTCAGTCGGTTAAGTGTCTGACTTTGGCTCAGGTCATGATCTCGCGGTTCGTGGGTTTGAGCCCTGCATTGGGTTCTGTGCTGGCAGCTCAGAGCCTGGAGCCTGCTTCAGATTCCTTGTCTTCCTCTCTCTCTGCTCCTCTCCTTCTCACACTCTGTCTCTCTCTGTCTCAAAAGTAAAATAAAAACTATAAAAATTTTTTTAAAAAATCAAACATTCATGATTGAAAGACCACCTTGTCTTAGGTTATCCTATTTGTTTTCTGGGTTTAAAAGACACCGAATACCAAGAGAAGCAGAAAGGGACATAGGAACATCCTATATAATGAGTTTCTATCCTAACAATGCTTGTGTGTGTCTACTATATGGTTGGAGCAGTGGTTTCTCAATGGAGTGTACCTGACTATTTGGGAATGAGAATGAGAAGAAAATATTAGAACTTCTACTTAGATTTATTTTTTTTTAATATTTTTATTTATTTCCAGGAGAGAGAGAGAGAGACAGCGTGAGCAGGGGAGGGTCAGAGAGAGAGGGAGATACAGACTCTGAAACAGGCTCCAGGTTCTGAGCTGGCAGTCAGCACAGAGCCCGACGCGGGGCTCGAACCCACGAACTGCGAGATCATGACCTAAGCGAAAGTCGGACGCTTAACCGACTAAGCCACCCAGGCGCCCCTACTTAGATTTATTTTTATTTCATATTTTGAAAAGGTCTTTGTTCGAGACTTCAGCTCAGGTCATGATCTCACAGTTTGTGGGTTCGAGCCCCACTTCGGGTTCTGTGCTAACAGCTAGCTCAGAGCCTGGAGCCTGTTTCAGATTCTGTATCTTTCTCTCTGACTCTCCCCTGCTCAAGCTGTCTCTCTCTCTCTCTCTCTCAGAAATAATTTAAAAAAAAACATTAAAAAAAGAAAAGGTCTTTGTTCACATGTGTTTTATTATGTATATATTTTTTTAAAGTAGTATATGCCTATAATTTATACATGCACATAAATATTATGGATATGTAGAAAACAATTTATGAATAGGGTTGCACAAACAAAATGGAAACTACTGAGTTAGAACATGATATAGGCAAAGCTCATGTCAAAAATTTAATTTCCTGTGTCACCTTATTGCACAAAAATAAAATTCTCTTTTATAAGGTATAAAATTAAGCTCAATTAAGAGGATGTGGATGAGTCATCACAGAACTATCTCTGACAGAGTTAGAAAGCATCTCAAAGGATCTTATTGATGTTGATTCTATAACACCTTTTCCTACATGAGGAGAGAAAATGACTTTTTATTTGACTTATCTTACAGTAGTCACTAAATCAAAGCATATATCCTTACTTAATCTTCACAATAATCCACTAAGGTGGGAAGTATTTACCCTACTTTATGGTTGATTAAATAAAAGTTAAGGGAGTTAAGTAATTTCCTGTCATACTTTTAGTAAAAGAGGAAATTGGTATTTGAACAATTTTTAATTGCAAAGACCAAGCATTTTTCCCCTAAGGCAAATCCTACTTTTAGCACTTAAAAATGGTCTCGGGTGAATTATTTAAACTTTCAGCCTTGATCATTTGTTTTTTAAAAGAGAATGATAAAGATAAGTACCTTTAGTTAATTAGTATGTT
Organism: Hyaena hyaena; assembly: GCF_003009895.1. Lineage (NCBI taxonomy): Eukaryota > Metazoa > Chordata > Mammalia > Carnivora > Hyaenidae > Hyaena > Hyaena hyaena. The sequence goes on along the minus strand of NW_024081292.1, from coordinate 632,128 downwards.
TCACATATGGATTCTTCATAGCACTGGGAGAAACATGGCTAATATTTCAGGAGCTAGGCTTCGCTCTGAATCTCAAAGCTCAAGTTGAATAATTACAAGGAAGTTCAAATACTTTCATCTGTGTTTGGTGGTTAGCTGGGCCCTCAAACGATGTCCATGTCTGGTCAGTTTTGAAATACAACAAATCCTATCTACTATGAATAATAAAATGAGTTCACATCTGTTGTTCTATAGATGTGAAATGAGAGAAAGCTTTCATTTTATGTTGGATTTCATGAAAAGAGAAGATGAGCATCACAGATTAAGAGTTTGCATCCTTATTTGCTATAGATTTATCTCAACACACCAGAAGACATATGAATATATTTCTAATATAATCTTCAAATAAAAAACTCTGAAGTATAACTGCACTTTAACTAAGAAGGAATGATATCATTTTAGTTTTTGTTATTAATGTCTGTGGCTGTATTTTTTTTAATTCTGTGATATGCCAAGACTACTAACTAAAAAATAAACTCCAAAATACACATGTATTTAAAAACGAATGTAGAAAAAAAAGTATTTTAATATTTCAGCCATATGCTGCCATAAATGAAATATACTGTGACTTAAGAAAAAGAAATAAATTCTGTTAGTAAATTAACCAGTCTAGCAGGACACAGAATGATACAGTTTCAGCTGTCTCGTAAATTTTGGCTAAAGTATTAAAACAGAGAACAGTGGATCAAAAGTAAATCAAGCTGAAAACTGTGATGACTAGTTTTGTGTGTCAAATTGACTGGGCTAAAAGATGTCCACATACCTGGAAAAACGTGATTTCTGAGTGTGTCCATGAGGGTATCTCCAGAAGAAATTAGCACTTGAATTGCTAGAATCAGTAAAGCAGACTGTCCTGACCAAGGTGGATGGCCACCATCCAATCCACTGAGAACAAAAAGACAGAGAGAGGGGGAATTTGCTCTCTCCATTGCAGCTAGAATATCACCTTCTCCTAACCTTGGACACCGGTGCTCCCCTAGTTCTCAGGCCTTTGGACTGGCAATGAATTATACCACTGACTTTCTTGGTTCTCTAGCTTCAAGGCACAACAGATCTTGGGATTTTTTGGCCTCAATCATCTCACTCAATTCCTATGACAAATCTCCATATAGGTATATAATACATTTTATGTGTATAAATATAAAAATATATTTAACTGCAATAGCCAATGTAAGATAAAGCTAGAGAGGAAAATTCTTCCAAGGGAATTTCTGGAAGCAGAAAAAGCTTGGTTGTTTCACTCTCCTTTCCTCCTTCCATGATGCACCTTCCAACCCAAGTCGAGAGAAAAGTTATATTCTTTATGCCAGTTATGAAACCTTATTTCTCAACACATCCATACTTCTGTACTCTGCTTCATGATATAGGGGCTAGAACTCTCAAAACTTCATTCCTTTGGCAGTTGGCTTCCTCTTAGGTTTATGCCAACAGAGACAACTTGAGGAAAACTGGAAGAGGGAAGAAGGCACTTACTCTATCCTAACTGCTCATTGTTCCTGTCATTATAAACCTTTGTCCCACTGGGTTCCTGTCTCTAGCTTCTGTTGGCACCTGGGGAGTCGCTCTCATTACAACTCCACAGTCCACAGAGGTACCAACACCTTCTAAGTTAAGCTGCTTTCTGAGCAGGAAAGGCTCCCTCTGCTGAGATCCTAAATTCTGATAACTACTCTTTCTTCCCTTTGTTCCCAAGACTCTTCATATAGCTGCTTCCTGAAATTATTGAATTTGAGTTACCCCAGCTTTTCCCTATTTGCTTTTTCAGTCCCCCAACCCCTATCCTGCCAATTCCCCATAATAACTTATCTCTGTTGAAATACAAAAGGTGGCTTCTGTTTTCCAACTTGGGATTAAGACCCTTGGAGATGGCACTTTATGATTCATTTGGTCATATGCTTGAACCCAGTGAGGATTATAATACTAAAAGCATGTGACATGTAGACACACCACAATTTAAAATATTATCACGTACATTTGACTGTGATAAATTGCCTGAAGAAGCTTGTGCCTTGGACAACTGAATGGCTGCTACACTTGACCACTATTGTAATAATGGTGAGCATAAGGAATACAAGAAATGATTATAAGGGGGATTCTGCCTAACGTGACAGCTTACAGAAATAATGGCAAACTCAGAGCTTTAAACTCTCAGCTCAACTCACAAAGAACCACAATGCTTCACCGGCAGCCATAAAACAATCTCTTATTTCTTATAGGTGTAGGTGATTTCATGGAAATCATGCCCTTCTTTGTAAAGGAGATAGTCTTTAGTCTTTCTTTCTTTTGGGCTCTGAGTAACCTCACCTGGCAGTTGCCTAGAAATGAGATACCTTTCTCATTAAGACTCACCCAACCACCCTTTTATTCCTTTAGACTGGTAACCAGAATCAGATATCAGCTTCTTCCTGAGAGACAGGTAAAATGGTTGATCCTGTAGGAGATAGCTTACACTCTATAAGATTTCCCTAATTTATTTTGGCAAAACTATGTATAGAAATGAATTCTAAGGATGTTAGATCAGAGCAAATAGAATAAAATATTGGGTTGTGCTGGGTTGATTGATATGGGAGAATCCATACATTCCTTTGGTAAAGTGTTAGCTTTCATCATACCATAAGATTGGATATTTACAGCAGAAATCCAGAGCACAGTTAAGTTACATATGCAGGTAGTTTTCTAACAGTTTGCTAGGTTGGTTGACTGACATAGGGCCTCAAGAGTCCTGAATTCAGCAAGGTTGAAATGCCACAGTATAGAATGATTCAAAGGAAAGGGTCCAAAGGCTTAGAAAGATAGAGTAGTACAGTGAATTTATCATGTGAAAACCACACATCCACTCACCCCTGACTCTAAACAAGGACGAGGATGTTCTCTTCACTACAGAATTAGGAAATACAGGGGCACCTGGGGGGCTCAGTCGGTTAAGCATCTGACTTTGGTCAGGTCATGATCTCATGTTTGTGAGTTAGTGAGTTCAAGCCCTGTGTCAAGCTCTGTGCTGACAGCTCAGAGCCTGGAGCCTGCTTCAGATTCTGTGTCTCCTTATCTCTCTGCCCTTCCCCCACTAATGTGCTCTCTCTCTCTCTCTCAAAAATAAATAAACATTTAAAACAATTTTTTAAAAAATTAAGAAATACATTAGGGAGAAGACTAAGAGAGTATCCTTGAAAAGGTCTATGGTGGCTGTCTTCTGAAGACCAAGGAAGATAGAGAACATCCGGCCACTAAGACAGATTTTGCTTTCAACTGAGATGATGGCTTTTTCTGGAAGCCACTCAGATGGCACTGCTTAACTTCCACAGACAAAACAGACATATTTATGATAACAAGCAACAGGAACCAAATGATAAGCAAAATGTTCTGGCCAGCAGTAGTCTTTCATGTTGCCTAATAATCAATTATAGCGCCCCTAGAAGTGGAACAGACAGGCAGCCTACAGAATGTAACTGAATCTATATAAAAACAGAAAGAAACTGGATCTGGGAGGCTGAAACATGACGAGTTACCACAGTGGAGAGTCTGGCCTCATAAAAATTTAGGGATTTCCCAAGGAGGTGAAGTCTCTGAGGGCCCATTAATCCTGCAAGATTATTCTCTCTAAAGCTGTTGTACCCCCACCACCTAACACTACAAAGGAGCAGGGCTTTGATATACTGAATATAGTGAATACTTGAATATGTTGAATAAGCCATTAGGCTGCTGGAATTTTTTAAAACTTATTTATTTTGAGAGAGAGAGAGATAGTACAAGTGGGAAAGGGGAGGAGACAGGGGGAGAGAGAAAGACAATATCAAGTAAACTATGCACTGTCAGTGCAAAGCCTGATGCATGAACTCATGAACCATGAGATCATGACCTGGACAGAAATCAAGAGTCAGACACTCAACCAACTGAGCCACCAAGGTGCCCCTAGGCTGCTATTATTGAATGGGTCCAGAGCAAGGCCAGGCTCCTCAGCAGATCCAGCTGTAGAACATGCTGTTCTGGCACTAAATCCTTATATCCCAGGAGACCCAGTAATATTCCCAAGTGCATGGGCCAAGAGGGATGCTGCACTGAGAGGCCAGCAAGCCTGCACAGGAGAAGAAGCACAGGTCCCATGAGATTTTTAGTAAAGTCCTACGTACTTCTCCAGACGGTGTTTCCTTTTGAAAAAGACTTCTTCTTGGTTTACTACTGGGCCCTACAAGAACACCTGATTATTGGACATCAATCGGCCATGAGATCTGAGCTGTCCATTATGAACTGGGTATTCTCTACCATACCATAGATTGGATATTTACAGCAGAAATCCAGAGCATAGTAAGTTACATATGCAGGTAGCTCAGACTCCTTAAATACATACTTCTGCTACATTGCCTCTCCCTCAACCTATATGAACATCCTCATGGGGAGTTCATTAATGACTCATGACTAAGGAGAAAAAAAGGAAAAAAAAAATAAACTTGATACTGGTTTAGACCTGGTCCTGTATGATATACTGGCATAAAACCAAAGTGGACTATTAAAGCATCATATGTCCACTAAGAAGTCTTCTAGAAAGAGAGAGAGTAAGGCTCTCAAGCTTTAAGAATATTTATTTATCCTTGTAACTGATCTGTTGCCAGAATTAGGGATTGACTCATTTATGGACAGTGGATAATGGTGTGGCTTGAAGATTTGAAAAGAACAGAATTGGAAGATTGATTTCAAGGATGTCTAGGGAGAAATATGTGAAAGAACATCTTTAAATGTGAATAAAGGTTTAGGTATTTGTTACCTGTCTATTTTGTGGGTTGGAACTAAAGGAAAATGAATTGAAATAATGAACAACAGCATATATGCCGGGAAAAGTGATGGCAAGAGGGAAAGCACTCTAAAGCCTCTGCATTATTCAGGAGGAAGGTAAACCTATTACTCAAAATACATCCTACTATTTCTGGGAAAACCACACACACAATTAAGTCTGAAACTTGGAAAACTAGAAAAGGAAAATCTTAAATAGCATATTAGCAATCCAAACCCAGCAATGTAAAATATAGATTATACATTTTGATCAGAATCAATTTCTTCACAAAATTCAAAACTGGTTTAACATTTTTAAACTCCAATAAGGTACTTCTTCCAATTAACAGAATAAAGGAGAAAAACCATATGATAATATGAATATACGAAGAAAGACCTTTGAATATTAAGTGAAGTCAGTTTTTTAAAAGTAATCTCTGTGCCCAGTGTGAGGCATGAACTCACAACCCTGAGATCAAGAGTCGCATGCTCTTCCAATAAAGCGAGCCAGGCACCCCAAGTGAACTCAAGTTTTAATTTAAAAGTTCTAGCAAACTGTTAAGAGAAGGGAATTTTCCTAACTTTATAAAGTTATCTATTTTTTAAACATCAGTAAATGTTGCAATGATCATTCCTCTTTAAAAAAAGGAAATAAAAGCTATAATGCCTGGAAAGAAAGAAACAACACTGTCACCTTCACAAACAATATGGCTCTTTACATAGAAAAATTAATAATTTAGGGCTAAGTAAGAACAAACTAGGATAATTTAGCATAGTTCTTGATGCACATTTAAAATCAAAATGATAAATTTCCTTTCATCATAATTAAATCTATTTTCTGGTCCAATCTCAGAGAACAGTCTGGAGTAAAATCTTCCCATTTTCACAGAGTAGGGTGGCATTTGAAACCTTTTGGGAGTAGGACTTCATTGATCTAGATGAGCCTCCCAAAAATTAGATTTTAAGTATATTAAAATATGGTAGAAAGTAAACTAATATATATAGATTCTGTAGGATCTTCACCAGTCTAGAGAAGAAAAAAATGACCAAATTCTCTATCTTAATTTTTCACAAATGAAAACTCTGCTGCATACTCAATAAAATCTTAGTATTAATGAAAAAAACTTCAAAATCAGAATTAATTTCTACAAACTATATGATTTTTATGAAAAACCTTGATTATGTGATCAAAATGAGCCATCAGGAAAAAAACCTCCATTTAAGAATCCCAGAAGTATACCCCATTTGAGAGAGAAAGCAGTCAATTAAACACACAAAAAAGAATGACATTTATTTTAGCTGCATTTTTCTTAGGTTTGCACAGATTGAATGGAGTCACATATTATTTTTTTACACAAATCATAATTTTTTAAGTTTATTTTGAGAGAGAGAGAGAGAGGGATGGAGAGAGAGGGAGAGAGAATCCTAAGCAGGCTCCACACTGTCAGTGAAGAGTCTGAAGCGGGGCTCACACCCATAAACCATGAGATCATGACCTGAGCTGAAGTTGGATGCTTAACCAACTGAGCCACCCAGGCACCCCTCAAACCACAATATTTTTAACCACATGGACACCTTAAAGACTCTTTTCTGACAAATGACAGAAAATCCAAATTGGTCCATCTTACACAAAAAAAGGAGATCCACTGACTCCTGTAATAGACTAGCAAGAATTTAATTCCTTTTACCCTGTGGATCCATCATTTAACCTTCTGCATATTTTTCATTTATGAAGCTTAGAAGTAGTGGAAAGGTTTAGCGTATTTTGTGATAAAGCAAAGATTATCTGTGTTTCTGCAAGCCATGCTATTTTTAAGCATTTATTCATTCAACAAGTATTTAAATTCTTATAATGCATATACTAAAAATTAGATACTTAGGAGGAATATTAGGAAAAAAAAGAAAAAGCCAACAGTATAGTTAGAAAAGCAAATCATAAAGAAGAAAGTAGTTAAGTAACGTTGTGGTTAATCACAAAAGTGAGTGGCACAGCCCCTCAGTATAGGAGTTCACAGAAAGAGAAAATCTAGGGTAGCTAGAGAAGTCAAAAATATTTAATTGAAGAAACAAAACATGAAATGTCGCTTAATGAGTGGTTGATACTCAGACAGGAAAATGTAGATTCTGGGGTATGTGCCCAGATCCTTCCTTCAGAAACAAAAGCTCATTCTGCCAGCTGCCAGCCATGTTGGCTGTTGGGAAGCTCTTGCCTAAGGCCTTGTCCAGATTCTTCCTTCCAGGAAAGCAGCTGCCTCATCCAAGGTCATAATCTCTGGAGGAAGTTGCTTCTAATCACTAAAGTGCAAAGGAGCAGCCTCTAAGGACCTCCCCACTTGCAGGGCTCTCCCTGTATGTGTCCAGCTGAAACTTCACAGTTCACTTTGTTCCTCCACTCAAACCCACTTCCTTCACTCCCTTCAAGGCACTGCTCCCATGAGCACTCTACAAGTAACCCTCTGCATGCAAATCTCCACCTCAGGGTCTGTCTCCCAAAGAACCCAGTCTACGATATTATAGAAAACAGAGAAAATGTTCCATGTAGAAAGAATACCAAGCAAAGATTTGATATTATACATATTGGGGTAACTGGACAAAGCACCTGGCTCACACTGAAGGCAGTGTGTGGGGAAAATGAGAAGTATGGATAAGTAGATTTTGGAGGACCTTGAATGCCACCCAAGTTTGGAATTCATCTCATAATTCAGTGTTCCAAAACTCCTGCATCTTCTATAACCCTGGACTGTGAATTAATTCTCCTGGATGTCTGGACACAGAGCTAAAAGTGACAAAGGGCAAGCATGGAAACCCTCTAAAGTTTGATTATCTTTAAGATGTATATGAACCTTGCATTTCATCCACAGTTATTAGCATTTGTCATAATGAATACATACTCTCATTCAAGAAGCATGGCCACAATGAGGGGAGAAACAGAGTACATGTCTGTGTGTGTGTGTGTGTTTGTGCACGCGCGTGGGCGTGTTGTCTGTCCAGAATTCTCAGTGTTTTTTTCAGCTCTTTAAAAGGGTTTTAAAAAAAGGAAGGGGTGGGAAAAACATGATATTCCAGTTACATTTGAAAATGTTGACTTATGCCTTTCCACTTGGCCACCTGGCACCATTTATAATCACCTGGTGCTCATTTGCATGACACCTGCTCCTAGACTGTCATAACCATCATTTTTTATTTGTCTCCTCAATGAGGGTTTTCCTTTTGCCTCTGCCAATAAGCCCCATTAAAGTTTTAGTCTACAAGAAATCCAGTACTAATATGCATATACAGTACACATATGGGAGTCAGTAGGGGCCTCAAGTAGACGAAATGATCTAAAACAAATGACTTAATACTAAAAGCAATACCGTAATAATAGAGAGAGCTTGGAAAATCAGAATAATTGTGGGAGCAAAAATAGCCCCTCCACTGAGTACCTCATATAAAAGCTATAAACCATTATTATCCATTCTTATCTTTCAGTATGTGTTACATGGTTACATACACATACAATCTTGAATTCATCTTTTCTACATTTTTAATGGTTCCATGATATCCCATCTAGAGAAAAGTTTATTTAGTCTTTTTAAAGAATATTTGGTAAGAAGAAAGAAAATGAATAGCTGATTGTAGGAATTGGGCTACCGTGTATTGTGGAGATATGTCAGAAAACAAGGTTGGCAAAGTCCCTTTCTCTGTGGAGGTTATATTTAAGAGAGGGAGCCAAACTCCAAACAAATAACTGAGAAAATGCCACACTTGATGACTGCTGTATGGATATAAAACAACATGGCATGTTAGGGGCTGATGGGAAGCTGCTGAGATCAGGTGGTCTGTAGGGCCTCTCTGACATGTCTAAACCTGAAATCTGAACAGGAAGAGGAGCTGGCCATGAAGGCATATGAAGGAAAACTTTTAAGCAGAGAAAACCTCATTCAAAAGCCCCAAGTCTCAAAGCTTGCCTTCATCTCTGCTACTCATAAAGCTGACCCTGGGAGACATCATCCTGCAAATATATTCTCACTAAACATCCAGAATGAGCCATATAAATATTTCTAGAAAGAAAGCCAGCTATAATGTGTAACAACAGGAAACAGATGACTCAAATATATCCTATGATATGCCCAAATTATTTGGACCAAGAGTAGGTCATTTTATGATTTATAGAACATATTTATATTCATCCTTATCTCAGGAAGAAGTTAAAGTATTTTCCAAAGAAGGATAAATTATGATCAAATAGCATAAATAAAAAGTAGAGGGAAAAGATAAAGTAAAACAAGTGAAAACAATGTGGGGAAAATAAATGCTCACAAAAAAGGAATACTTATATACTATTACTGGGAATGCAAACTGGTGCAGCCACTGTGGAAACAGTATGGAGGTTTCTCAAAAAATTACAAATAGAATTACCTATGATCCAGGATTTCCACTAGTTGGTATTTACCCAAAGAAAACAAAAACACTGATTCAAAAAGATACATGCACCCTAATATTTACTGCAGCATTATTTACAATAGCCACGATTACAGCAGCAACCCAAGTATGCATCCGCAGATAAATGGATAAGGAAGATGTGGTACATATATACAATGGAATATTGCTCAGCCATTAAAAAAAGGATGAAATCTTGCCATTTGCAAAAACATGAATGGACAAAAGGTTGTAATGCTAAGAAAAATAACTCAGTAAGAAAAAGACAAATACCATGACTTCAGTCATATGTGGAACTTAAGAAACAAAACAAATAAAGTAAAAAGAGACAAATAAAAAGCCAGATTTTTAAATACAGAGAACAACTGGTGGTTGCCAGAGAGGAAGTGGATAGGGGGAGGGGTGAAACAGATAAAAGGGATTAAGAGTACACATATCTTAATGAGCACTGAGAAATGCCTAGAATTGTTGAATCATATTGCATACCTGAAACTACTATAACTCTGTATGTTAATTATACTTCAATTAAAAAAATGTTCATGATAATGGCCTACAATCTGGCTACCACTAGGTATGAGTTTTCCAGAAGTCTATAGAAAAAAAAAAAAAGGAAAGGAAAGGAATGGTATGAATTACACAATTCAAAATATTTATATACACCTGTTTTTCTTTTTTTATTTTCTTTATCTTTTATTTTAATTTCAATATAGTTAACATCTTCAATATAGTTACATTAGTTTCAAGTACGATATAGTGATTTAACAATTGTATATTTTACTCAGCGTTCATCATGATAGGTGTACTCTTAATTCTCTTCACCTATTTCACCAATCCTCCCACCCACCGCCCCTCTGGTAACTAACCATTTGTTTGTTCTCTATAGTTGAGACTACCTTTTGGTTTGTCTTTTTTTTTTTTTGCTGGTTTGATTTGCTTCTGTTTTTAATTTTTTTTTAATGTTTTATTTATTTCTGAGAGAAAGAGACAGCCTGAACAGGGGAGGGTCAGAGAGAGAGGGAGACACAGAATCTGAAACAGGCTCCAGGCTCTGAGCTGTCAGCACAGAGTCCAACGCAGGGCTCGTACCCACGAACTGTGAGATGATGACCTGAGCCAAAGTCAGATGCTTAACTGACTGAGCCACCCAGGCGCCCCTTTTTTTAATCTTTTTTTTCTGTTTAATATTTTTTGTTTATTTTTAAGAGAGAAGGAGACACAGAATGTGAGTGGGGGAAGGGCAGAGAAGAAGACACAGAATCTCAGGCAGGCTCCAGGCTCTGAGCTGTCAGCACAGAGCCTGACACAGGGCTCAAACTCACGAACCATGAGATCATTACTTGAGTTGAAGTCAGACGCTTAACTGACTGAGCCACCTGGTCGCCCCTGCTTTGCTTCTTAAATTCCACATATGAGTGGAATCATCTGGTATTTGTCTTTCTCTGGCTGACTTATTTCACTTGGTATAATACCCTCTAGATTCATCCACATTGGTCCAAATGGCAAGATTTCATTCTTTTTATGGCTAAGTAGTATTCCATTGTATATACGTATTCTTCGTTTTTTAATCCATTCGTCTTGAGCTGATTCCATAATTTGGCTACTGTAAAGAATTCTGCAACAAACATAGTGGTACATATATCCTTTCAGATTACTGTTTTCATATTCTTTGGGTAAATACCCAGTCACGGAACTACTGGATCAGATGGCAATTCTATTTTTAATTTTTTGAGGAACCTCCATACTGTTTTCCACATGGCTGAACTAGTTTGCATTCCCACCAACAGTGCACGGGGGTTCTTTTTCTTGGCATCCTCTACAACACCTGTTGTTCCTTGTGTTTTTAATTTTAGCATTTCTGAAGGTGTGAGGTTCATACACTATTTTTGACATTATAAAATTAAACAGTTCCCATAAGAGGATGCTGCCTAATACAGTGAATATGCCCCTCCAAAAAATCCTTTAATAGATGACAAAACTGTATTTTCATGGTCTGTTTCTTATAATGACTCTCAATAAAGGCTTCTTAAATCACTCCACTGCACAGCTCAGTGAAAGTAATTCTTCAGTTGCTCAATTCTAAAGCTCAATGGGCACCCAAATCTCTGTTCAACTAACTTTATCCAAAAATATACCTGTTAATAACTTAAGAACTTGATGTACATGACCTTCATGAATTCTTCACTAAATATTATTCCTCAAAATTTAACTACTGATACACCAGTGACACTGACCTCTGTCTTGGATTCCCTTATTAATCCACAGACTGTGGCAGTGGCGAGTTGCTAATTATACACAGACCTCAATGTCTTAACTAAATGTAAGAAAAGGGTTAGATTTAAAATAATTCTGTGAAAACTAGGACTTTAAGGTTCCACAAAGCAGAGTATTTGTCATCCGTATATTTTAAGAGTGGTTTTTATATCATTGTTATATCACTAAAAGGAAAGATAATAAGAAATGTTTCAGTAAATATTTTCAGTCAGAAAAGAATAATATTCTGTGTTTAATAAACTTGTAGCTGGTTTTAATTATCATTTTATATAATGTTAAGATAACTATTTATACTGTAAATAAAAAATATAACAGGAAAAAATTAAATCACCAAAACAATACCAGGTCTTCTGGAGAGAACTCATAGGAGTAAAATAGCATTAAAATAAAAAACAATATCTCAGAAACATACAGCTACAATAAATCTTAATATAATATAGTTCACTTGACATAGATATATTATTTCAATGTGCAGACAAATCAAACATATTCTCAATTCAATATAGCTTGTCACTTTTTGAATTCAGATCAATATGTTCAAAAAGTGAAGACAGAGCAAGAGTTATATATTCCTTTATGCTCCAGGCTATACTTCAAAAAGAAAGTCCTCTCTTTTATGTTATAGGAGCAACTTACAATGAAAGCTATCAGTGTGTTTCATATAGAACATTACTCAACAATCAGATCATTTAGATATTTTTAATAATTCATGTTTAGATGTCTTACTGTTGCTAAGAACTCCCAGGAGCAAAAACAATATAAACTATTTAACAAATCTACCCTTTACCTTATTCAGTTTACATACTTGATTATATGGCAAATTTCTTGGAAGCCAATCTCTAAATCTGAACTTCAAATATTCTTACTTCTATTAGTAATGGAATGTATTGATGAGTATGAAAATGTACCTAGCATATAAACAGAAAACCAAGGTAGGCTTCCATAAAATTTACCAAAATATAATAGAGAGTGCCCCAAGTATTATCAGTCTTTTCTAAATACACAGGAGTTTTTGACAAGAAATGTTTTATTTGAATTTATATTTCTTAATACATAATACAGCACCCAATGATATGTACCAAATGAATGTAAATGAAGTTCTAAACATCATGTGCCAAAGAATGTAATAGCTGTTAAAAAGATAACAAAGTCATAAGAATTTCCAAGAATTTCCAAGAATTTTCAAGAAAGTGAAATCTCCCATAAACTGCTGAGATATTCCCAGACCCTAGTAGCAAATGATTGTTCATATCCAAACCACACTTTACAAATTTGATAGGTTGATCCTGATTTTTTCATTCATAAATGCATTTGACAACTATTTAGTAGCACACCTTTTATGTGCCAGACATTTGCTAGGCAGGAAGATATAATCAATAAAAAAGACTGACAAAATATCTTCCTATGGGAAGCTTATATTCTGGGGAATAAACAGAATATATACTGAAATCAAAGGAATAAATGCAATAAACAATATCAAATGACAATAAGGAACATTTAAAAAAAAGAAAATCATGCTACAGAGAGTGACAGGGAAGTTGGATCTGTGGTGCTATTTTAGTTGGGAGTGATCCAGGTTGCCTCTCTGAGACAATAAGCTATATTCTGGATTGTTTTCTAATTATATACAATCTCTCCTAATTTAGCCAAAGTAAAGTATACTTTTGTGATACAGCAACAAGCAAGACGTCCCTGTCCCCCACCGCTGAACAAAGAACACACACACACACGCTTTGGCCAACTGCTACTCTCCTTTCTAACTGTGCCACAGTGCTTTTTCAGAGATATCAGAGCTACAACCTAAAAAAGCAGACACTCACTTTGTTGTTTTTTTCCACACTTCGAATTAGTTCTAATTTCATGATACTAGAAGGTCATCCTTCAAAAACATCTCTCTACATGGTCTGTCACTGAGTTATTAATATTAATTGAAAAGACAAGTAGTGGCATCTGATGAGATTGCAGCCAAAATATTCGGTGTCCACCAAGTGTCAGGCACTGGATTGGGTTCTTTAAGCTTTGTTTCATCTCATCTTGTCCTCATAAAATCCCTCTTAGGTATTGTTTTGCAGATGAGGACATTAATGTTAACAGAGATCATCAAGTGCACAGGGTCAGGCAGACAATAAATGGTTGCTAAGCTCAAGTTACTTCCAAAGATCACCTGCTTTATCCCATGAACTGTGTCATGCAACTTCCTCCCTTAAAATGCAAATGTGCTTGGGGTGTGGAGGTATACATTAAGCCTTGTACAGTGGTGTGGATTAATTTATCAGGCCCTCTCTTGAAAGCAGATGTTAAAAAGGGAAAAATATAGCTGAAAATCAATTAGGTAGTTAAGCACATAATTAAAAGTTATTCATTGTACATAAAGGTTAATTAATGTGATGGGGAATATTTTGCTCTAGGCCTTAAAGGAATAAATGTTAAGATGCTATTTGCTAGATGGTTATGTCTTAAATGACATTAAACAAGTCAATGTGTGTTTAATTCAACAGATATCAACTGAGCCCTGCTTTATAGTCTGCACTCCACTAGACACTTTAATGCATACACAATAATGAGGCAAGATATTTGTCTCCCACCTTCAAGAACTAAAGGTCTACTTTTGATACAAAACATGATACATGAACAAACCCCTGTTGTCAACGGATTACTGATATTCATACATCCTTCACTGTAGAAGAGCCCTCTCTCTAGCCAGATAGATTGTCCTCTAAGACTGGAAGGGCACAGAGGAATGACATAAAAAGCAGGGGCCCTATTCTAACCAATCACGTCAGTTTACTTTTTTAATGTATGCATGTTAACCTATAAAATTCTCTCTCAGCACTGCCTGAGCTGTGTTACATAAATTTTGATATGCTATATCTTCCTTTTCATTGTTTGATGGACTTTTATTTCCCTGAGATTTCTTCTTTGACCAGTAGATTAGTTAGAAGTGTGCTGTATGTTTTTACTGTGTTTTAGAAATTTTCCTGTTTTCTTTCTGTTACCAATTTCTAGTTTTATTCCATTGTAATGGAGAAAACATGCTGTATGATTTCACCTCAGGTTTGTGGCTCAGGGAATGGTCTGCCTTTGTTTACATTCCATGCCACTTGAAAAAAAAATATGTATTCTGCAGTTTTTGCATTGAGTGGTCTACAAATGTCGACTAGATTCTTTGATGTGCTTTTGAGCTCTTCTATAGCATTCCTGATTTTCTGTATAGTTTTTCTTCCAACTGTCAAGAGAAGGTTTTGAATTCCCTAACTATAGCTATAGATTTGTCTATTTCTCTGCTTAGGTCTGTCAGTTTCTGCTTCAAAAACTTCTGCTACTTTTCTTAGTAGGTTGACCCTATATTACTGTATAATGACAGTTCCTATCTCTGGTAATTGTCTATCCTCTGAAGTCTACTTTATCTGACATTAAAAGATTCACCCCTTTCTTTTGATGTTCACATAATATTTTTTTCTTTCTTTTACTTTTTATTTGAAGTTTATTTCTTTTTATTTGAAGTGAATTTCTTAGACACAGCATACTGGTTGAGTCATATTTTTTTAATCCACTCTGATAATCTCTCTGTATCTTTTAACTGGTATATTTAGACCATTTGCATTTAATAGTTATTGACATATTATGGCTAATGTCTGCTGTGTTATTTTTTGTTTTCTATTTGTTCTTTGTTTTGTTTTTCTTTTTCTAACTCCTGTGAGTTATTTAAACATTTTTTAGAACTCCAATTTATTTATTTTTTAAAGTTTATTATTTATTTTGAGAGAGAGAGAGAGTACAGAGCCTAATGTGGACCTCAAACTCATGAACTGTGAGATTATGACCTGAGCCATAATCAAGAGTTGGATGGACACTCAACTGACTAAGCCAAACTGGTGCCCCGAGAACTCCATTTTAAATTACTAGAATTTTTTAGAGCATCTTTGCATATAGCTTTTTTGGTGGTTTCTCTAGGTATGACATTGAAAATACACAACTTATCAATAGTTGTTGTTTTAACAGTATAAGTGAACTATAGAAACCTTACCTCCTTTACTCCCCTTTACTCTTCCCTGCTTATAACACAATTGTCTTAAATATTTTCTCTACATATATTTAGAACTTCATCTGACCCTGATATGATTTTTGCTTCAACCATCAAACATAATTTAGAAAACTCAATAGAAGAAAAATGTATTATATTTAGTCATACTTTTGCTCTTTCCATGTTCTTTCTTCCTTCCTAATGTTCTAAAGTTGTTTTCTTTTATCAGTTCCTCTCTGCTTAGAGAACTTCCTTTAGCTATACGTTTAGAGTAGACCCATTGGTGACAAATTCTCCTGGTTTCCCCTTCATTCATAAAGGATATTTTCTCTGGGTATAGAACTTTAGGTTCTTTCTTTCAGCACTTTTTGTGACACTTCCTTCTGACATCCATAGATTTGATGAGAATCTTCTGCTATTCAAATTGTTTTCCCTGTACATATATGGTATTTCATTTCTTGCCCTTTTTTTTTTTTTTTTGCCATAAGTTTAATTATATGTATCTTGGCATGGATTTGATGGCAGGAATGGCCTCATTACCACTCAGCAATGTTGAAAGTCCTGACACTTTTCTAGGCCTCCCCTAACATAACTCGGTGGGAAGGGAAAGGAACGCCTCATTATTGCTAGGGGTGAAAGAAGCCACGCTTCCTACATGATCTTCACTGACACTGGTCTCAGATTGTAGGGTGTAAGGGTGGGGACACAATGTAAATGTAAATTAAAACCACAATGAGATATCACACAAGCCTATTAGGGTAGCTATTATTACAAAGAAAGACAATACCAAGTTTTGGTGAGAACGTGGAAGAACCAGAACTCTCATACAATGTTGGTAGGAACGTAAAATTGTATATACACTTTTCACAACTAATGGCTAATGTTTTAAAAAGTTAAACATACACCTACCATATGATCCAGCCAATTCATTCCAGGTATTTACCCAAGAGAAACAAATGCATATCTCCTTGTTGAATACTATTCAGAAATTAAATGAGGGACACCTGGGTGGCTCAGTCAGTTAAGCATCTGACTTCAGCTCAGGTCATGATCTCGCGGTTCGTGGGTTTAAGCCCCATGTCGGACTCTGTGCTGACAGCTAGCTCAGAGCCTGGAGCCTGCTTCAGAGTCTGTATCTCCCTCTCTCTCTGACCCTCCCCTGCTCACACTGCCTCTCTCTCTCTCCTCTCTCTCTCTCTCAGAAATAAATAAAATGTTTAAAAAATAAATAAATTATTGATACATGATACAAGATGGATGAATTGTAAAATACTTATATTGAGTGAAAGATACACACACACACACACACACACACACGTGTGCACAGCATAGGATTCCATTTATACAAAACCCTAGAAAAGGAAAACTATTCTACAGTAACAGAAAGGAAATGAGTGGTTGCCTAGGGAGGTAAAGAAAATAAGGAAGAATTAACAAAGAGGCATTCTAGACAACAATAAAGAGGTAGGGCATATGGGGAACATGTCCAAATTAAATCCAACTATTTTAAGGCACCTTCCAGGAAATTCCAAACAACATTTCCACTACTTATAATTGACTCTATGTTACTTGACCATATATAGGTGCAAAGGAGATACCACCATTCATAATAGAAATTCTGTTCATAAAGGGAGAAACAGTCTCTCTGACTCAGCACCCTTCCTTGTGCTCCAGCATTCTTCTGTATTTATTTTGTAAAATTTTTGTTGATATTTCAAAAAGTTTGGAGGGAGAAGAGGAAAATGCATATGCTTAGTTGATCACAATTGTAAATTTCCTTTACTCAGAACTATAGCTTATTACCTATTGGCTTCCATGTATAAATCACTGATACAATTCTTAACTAAATTCACATAATTTAATGTTTACAAAGATCCAGTGGGTGAACTACTTGTAAATACTTATTTCCTAGATGGTCTTTTTTATTTTTAATATTTTTAAATTTTGAAATAACTTTAAACTTATAGAAAAAGTATATGAACATCAGAAATAACTCCATATACCCTTTACCTGGTTATGAGATACACCAGTACCTCCAATTTCAATCCAACACTGCAGGGTTCATTCTACATTTTCTCCTTTTTATATTTGTGAATACTTTCTCTATCAGCAATCAGCTGGATTGCATTATTTTCCATATATTTACTTATTGTCTCAAGTTTTGCATAATGAAAATATCAGTTCTAGGACCATATTTTGCACTTAGTTGTATTGTCCCATCAATTTGAGGCTTTCCTTGACCTTCACAACTTTAAACATTATTGAAGACACCAGACATTATTATTGAAGACACCAGAAAAGCAGAATTTCCCTATCAAAATTATCAGATATTTTCAAATTATTCAGTTCAGGTCATGTGTAATTCGCAGAAATATTAAAGAATTAAAGTTGTTATAGCTGCATGCTATCATGAGCACACAACATTGACCTGTGCCACCACTTGATTAAAGTATGGTCTGCCTGGTTTCTTCACTATAAGTTACTTTTCTCTTTGCAATTAACAACTATTTTGTCGTAAGATACTAGACATTAGATAAACATCTCATTCCTCCTCCAAGTTCCATCCATTAGTTTTAGCAACAATTAATTTTTCTTGCCTCAATTATTGCTCAGTGGTTACCAAGTAGTGATTCTCTAATTCCATCACCTTTCTACTCTTATTAATTGGCCTTCTACTATAAAGTAAAGCTTTCTCTTCTCCTCATATATGAAATACATTCATGTATCCCAATATATTGGATATATATATGTATATATATATGTACATATATATATATGAACAAAATAGTCCTATTTTAGAAGTAAGATAATATGTTACTATCATACTTTGAATCTCAAATTGTCCCAGATTTAGTTAACAGGAGCCTCTTCAAACTTTCGACATGTTCCTATAATTCTTTGACTACTTCCGTATTCTCTGGCATAAGATGGTCCAGGTTCATCTTGTACTCTCTCAGACCTTGGCCTAGAATCAATCATTTCTCCAAGGATACCTGGTTCTACTTGATGGAAAATGGTATTTAGAACTCAAAATCTGGTCACTAGGTGTGCTTATTGCTACTGGGATGTTGCTATTCCCAGGCCATCACAGTAGACAGAGTAAGGAAATAAATGTAGGCATATATACTTATGTATTTGTTAATACATATAAATCCATACTTCTATTACATTTATATCTATTTCTATTCTTGAAGTTATGAGATACACCAGTACCCTCAATTTCAATCCAACACTCCAGGGTTCATTCTACATTTTCTCCTTTTTATATTTGTGAATCCTGTCTCTATCAGCAAGAGAGCCGGATTGCATTATTTTCAATATGTTTACTTATTGTCTCAACAGCCCCCTACCTCTTATATAACAAATCTCCTGATCCTACCAGGCCACTGACTGATACTCTCCAAGCCAACAGGAGTTCAAGGTCGCAGGCATGGCTGGAAAATATAGGGAAGGGTACCAGAGAAAAACATGTTGTACAATAGTAACTGTATGAATGATGCAAACTGATGGTTGACCACACATCTGATATGAGTCCACCCCATAACATATATGTCAAATCAGTTAACACAAATTTAGCCCATCTGAGTAGAGGCACTCCATTCTACTTGGAGTGGGTCAGACCATATTGGAAGAAATGTAGTGAATTTGGTTTGCCACATCTTCGATACAAAGAGATTTAAATGTTGTATGAAGACTAAATGGGGACTCCATTATCCTGCTTTTTAATTGTTTAGGATTTCACTCTCTTGTAAGTGTAATCAGTCCTAAATCAAGATAAATGACTGCCCTGAGCACCCTTCCAACCAATAATATTCAAATAATTATTCTGTTTATTTCATGGAAATGGGAGAAACTGTAAAGTATTAACTTCTCTATGTTGGAAATAAGGAATTTATTGTGATGTTCCACATATACAATTTCTTGAGAATGAAGTTTAACTGCTTACAATATAGACAAAATAGATCATTGATCCCAATAAGCAGATATATGACAGTTAATTATTCAATTTTAGAAGTTTTGACTGTCAAGTTCTTCAACTATTAAGCGGTTGGTTGAGATAAGTCTTATGGTTGCACCATGAATCTTGCCTACATGTGCTGCAAAATACTATACTTTGGTGAAAGCCAAACCATTTCACATCTTGCCAGTTAAGTAAGGAGTTACATGTGGAAATCTATATTAATAGGATTATAGTTCTAGTTTTTTGAAGCAATGTCAAGCATTCCTTATAAATTGATGCCTAGGCTGTTCACTCCTAGCCTATCCTGAATGAGCCATTGAGAATATTAAAAGTATTACAGCTTACAAAAATTTCAAAGAGCTTGTGGACTATGTCATTGTTACGACATTCACCTTAACATCTTTATATTATTTAATTAAAATATCATTACCCAACTCTAATGCAATGATTTCTAGGCATGCTTTTGTAATGCCTCAAAGCATGTTAAATCATATTTAAAGACAATATAAATTTATAACCTTAAAGAATCACCTGGAAGCAAGACTAATTTTCATCTAGTTTCACAATACCATAAAATGTACAGCTTTACAAGCTTCTCAAATGATTAAATGTTAGAAATAAGCAAATAAACTAGGTAAGAAAAAATTCAGTAGCTAAATTAGATAAGTAAGCTGGATAGTTAAAAAATAACAAGATACAAGTATTCTCAACCAGTATATGTTACCGTTGCTTTTTGTTTTAAACAATAATACTCACGTGCTTTCTTTAAAGTGCTTTATTTCAGAAAGTTTTCTTAAAACATTCCTAACTTAGAAAATCTATAAAGGGAACATACTGTCAGGTCTTGTATATTTTCAAAACTAAAGTAAGCCTATGTCCACCAACTCCAGTGCACAAAAAAATCACAACAGCACAGATATTAAAACTCAGGAGTCACCTATTTCAATTTGTAACAGGTAAGAGAGTTTAGCTTTCATCACTGTTTCTTACAATGTGTGGTCCAGGAATTAAATATGTAACAATCATTAGTGCCACTTCTTACTAAGTTCAGGTTCCTGGGCTCCTCCTTGATCTCCAGAAGCAGTTCTCACCAGAACCACTGAACAAAGTCCTGGGAGCTTTGAGGAGAATGCCAGATGAAGGATATCCATTTTACATTCTCTCGCATGAGACAGACACTACAAGCTAGTGAGATTTCCTAATTCTGTGAACTATGTATAATTGTACTCAAAACAAATCATCTGTTATGATCAAAACTGTTGCATATGAATCTGCTTTTAGAAGAGAACTTCGCTATTTTCTCTCTTCCATTATTTAAAGTGCATATCAACTCCCAAATATTAACTACTCACCACTGCAATCCAAGCTAATAGGGATGTAGGTAATATGTCACCCAAAAAAATCAACAAAATACAAAGCATATAATTTTGTCATTGTTTGGTTTTTGGTGAGGGGATCTTATGATTTAATGAGATAATTTCATCATCACTTAAAATTCATCAATGCAGAACTGTCTAGTAAGCTAGTTATTTTTAATGAGCACTTAATAAAAATCAAGTTGGATTTATTTCCTAATTATGTAGAAAGTTGACATATTCCAAACTCTATCTTTATTACTTAGAGAGAATCTCGGGAATTTTAAAATAAATTAACAAATCTATTAAAATAATTCACTTAATCTCTGTGGTAAATTGTACTTTATATTCTAGGGGCGTGGAAACACTCTAAATGTGTTTCATGTTTCTTTTAACACAATACACTGTGTCACAAAAGGTTATTATGCTTTGGTTTTTTATATAGATAGATAGATATCAAACTATGTACAGTTCCTACCATTAGACTAAAGAAAAACCATCTAGTTGTTCCAGCAATTCTATTTTGCTTTTTATATATGGACTTTTGGGCAGGAACAAGAAGCAAGACATGCATTATAGGACTTTATGATTCTACACAACGAGTTTCAGTTGAAACAGTGGCCATATCTCTCAAAACAATACAACATGAACTTGAAGTTGGGCAGAAAAACTTGAGATCTTGCAAGTCTTCGTTATCTGCAACCAGTCCTCCCCAGAGAAAAGACCTATCTGATCACATCCCTGTCCACCTCTCCCTTTTTGTGCTAGGGCATTATTTCGCTCTCTCGCTCTCTCTCGCTCTCTCTCTCTCTCTCTCTCTCTGCAGTTATTCTCTTCTCTTCAGTACTAGGGAAAGAGCCCCATTCTCTCTCTCTTCCCAGCCTTACTGCCATGTTGCGGACACATAAACCGCCAATACTGACCACAGCTGCTTTGGGGCGGGGGGAGGATCTCGACCCTCCCACGCCGGTCCGATCTTCTCCCACCCTCGCCCTGCTGGACTGTGAGACTGGGCTGGGAAGGGGCCCTGGGCACCCCTCCCCGCGGGCACTAGCATCTGCCCAGCGCCCTGGCTACAGGCGGGACGCTTTGCCAGTGCCAGGTCCAGCCTCTGGTTCTTTTTTCTCTTGTCCTCCCGCTCCTCCTTTCTCCTACAGTATTTCTGCCATCGGTTCTTTGATGGCTAGAGAAAACAGCTCAGAGCTAGTCTCCTCTCATAAATACGTGCATGCTTTTCCTGAATCTTTCTCCGCCCCTTTCTCCCCCTAACACATGTAGGGTCTGCAATGCACAGGACTCCTTTCATCCAGAGATCAATGTCAGCGTCTCAGTTTGACAATTTCACTCAAGGCGCCTTCACCTACCGAAGCCTACTCCTTACCAGTTCAGTTTTCTCCCAGTTAACCACAGTCTCTTCTATTGCTAAGCAGCTCTTCCACCTTTCTGGGCTCTACTACTGTCGATTAAAAAAAAAAAAAAAAATCCAACATGCAATTCAGTGTAAATTCCAGGAAGTGTGCGTGTGTAAGACGGTCTAAGTGTGTGCATCTGTCGGTCTCAGCCTGTCCGGGTTCTGTGCACAAGGCTGCGAGATGCAGGACAGTCAGACCGCTCAAACTTCCCCTGCCAGACTGACGTTGGGCCCTCTCCAGCTCACCTGTCCGCGGCCAGGTAACCGGCAAGGTGCAGCCCCCGGCTGCGGTCCCTGACCCCTGGCCCGGGCAGAGCGAATGCCAGTGAACTGCGGCCGCACGGCCACCCCTTCCGCGAATTTGTTGGCTGCGCCTCCTTCCCTCCGGGTGTTCTGAGCCCCTTCCCCCAAACACAAACGGGACCACCCTCCTCCACAGCGCCTTACCTCAAACAGGGGACCGATCTTGTTCTTCTCCAGGTAAGCCTGGATCCGGGATTGTTGATGAGACGCCATGGAGAGACAGATGGGGCCGCGGAGAGTGCAGGAAAAGCGCGCGGCCGTGCGCCTCGGCCAGGGGACAACCTTCCTTTTTACCCGGACTGGAGCCGGGACAGGGGCTCCAGAGCCTCGGCTTCCCCGGCGTGGCGGACACAGCCCCGGCCGCGGGCGTGGGCTGCAGCCCCGGGAGCCGCTAGCGCGTGGGGCGCCGAGAGCCGGAAGCCCGGGCGCGGCGCCGCCAACTCAGTCAACTCCGAGGCGAGGGGAGAACTCATTCATCGCGTTCCCCTCCTCGCGCCCACCCCCGCCGCTCTCCGCAGCGCGCGGCGCCCGGGGAAATTCGAGGCAGAGGTTCCAGGTTCCTCTCTCCTCTGGGCGGCAGCAGCAGGAGCCAGGAGGCGGAGGCTGCTCTGCTCGGCGCGGCGCCGGGGGCGCCCTCCGGCGGTGGGGGGCTGCGGGGCTCGAACTCGCGGCAAGCGTGCGTGTGCGTCCGCGCGCCCGACTGTGTGCGTCCCCTCTCTCCGTTACAGGAACAAGCAGCCCGGGCTTCTCCCCAGGCTGTGCTCGCCCTGCCCGCCGCTCCCTAGCGACAGCGCTGCTCAAAAAGCCAATGGTGAAGGTGCTTCTTTCAAAGTGCACATAAATCTGGTGCTTGTTGGCTACTCTTGGCAGCTACAAATGCTGTTCGAAAAGGAGGGTCCCCATCGCCCCTTCAGAGCCTGTCCTCGGCACCTCGTGCTCTGCCTACACTAGCTCAGAGTCGGAGAAAGGCAGAGCTATGGGAAGATGCGTGGGTCTGAGGATTTGCCGCTAAAATGAAATTGTCTTCCTTTAGAATATCTGGCTTGGCGCCCATCTATAGGCTGAGAACCCCGCTGAAAACTCCCTAAGTGCAGACACCCTAAGGTTGGGAGCCACCCTTCAGCTTTTGATAGGAATAAGAGATAAAAGTGAGCCAGCCCTCCTTTACAAATCCGAATTCCTGATTCACATATAATTATGTGGATTATAATCCACATGTTCTTATGTTTATATGTCTGTAACTACACGCCAGATACTACTCTATTCCGCTTAAAGATGCTTCCCGTAGACACTTCATGAGATCCTCAAATGTAGCCAATACCTTTCTTACTATCCAGGGATTTCCCAAGTTGAAGATCTACAGACAGCAGAGGTTTCTTCACAGAGCTCTCCTGAAAAATACATTGAGAGGCACCTGGGTGGCTCAATCGTTAAGTACCCTATTATTGATTTTAGCTCAGGTCATGATTTCACCATTGTCAAGTCCCGCATCAGGCTCTGCACTGACAGCATGGGGCCTGCTTGGGATTCCCTGTCTCCCTTTCTATCTCTGCCCTTCTCTTGCTCATGTTCTCTCTCTCTCTCTCTCTCTCTCAAAAATAAATAAACATTAAAAGAAGAAGAAGAAGAAGAAGAGGAAAGAAGAAAAGAAAAACACACTGAGGCCTCCATAGATGATTTCTGTGGCTCCTAATTATAACGTAATTATAACGTACTACCAAAATAAAGGTTTGTATTGGTAAATATGAAGGTTTAGAATGAAGGGAATAATTGTACTTAAAGCAGACTGCAACAGTATGGATTTATTTTTTCTTTCTCACTGTTCTGGATTTCTGTAATTCATAATTTCTTTATTGGTATCTATGTTTTTTCTTCCGTATGACCACTTAAGCAGAACTACTTGTGTGGAAACATGCAATAGTTAAGAGTGGAAGATTCCAGAAGCTACCGTTAATTCCATTTAATAATTCATGTAAGAAATCTGCCAGGACACCTAAGAGTTTCACCATCACTGATACCTTGAAACATAATGATTTACAATGAAAATATCCCCGTTATTACTTTTACAATCAGACTTGGGTGATCTGTCCAGGGGGAGTATATTGAATAGCAGTGAGGTGCCTAGGGATGTCATGTGTTTTCCATATGGGTCAAAGGTATACTTATATATTTCTAAATATGTTCAGGAGAAATTAAATATACATGGTGAACATCAACATTTTTATTTGCTAGAAGGTGTGGTGTAGAGCCATCTGTGACCCAGCTAAAAAGTCCAGTACTTTTGATACCACATACACACATACTCAGAGCAACTGTACCTGGGACCTTGAATAGAAAGGAAGGAAGGAACAAAGGTTTGCTGGCAAAACACTTATGCATTAAAGGGGGAATATGAAGATATATACCTTATGTGTGTTAAAACACTGAACATCTCAAAATTACATTTTTTTTAATTAAGGAAATATTTCAGAAGTTTTTCAAAGCCATCCTCATATACTATCTCCTTCACAAAACATGTCTTTGTTCTTTCCACTGATCCCCAAACCTGACTTCATTATTACAATAAATATTTATTGCACAGACTCTCCATGGCAGACGTTACGTGAGAGCTGAGGATTCAAAGGTGAAAAGCCTTGTCTTTGCCCTCGGGTGTTTAGTCTTGTTGAGGCAATTGGCATATACACAAATATGACATTTGATTGCATTGTGCTAATACAGATATATAAACCATGTTGTGCACATATTGATGATGGAAAAGTTACCTGTACCTAAATCCTCAAGGAATTCTCCACAAAGGAGATGATGTTTGAGCAAAATCTTAAAGGAAGATTAAAATTTTTAAGTTTCCCAGATGGGATTGGTAGAATGGGGATGGGGTAATATTTCAGGCTTTGGTATTAAAAAAAAAAAAAAAAAACAACATGTGCAAAAGCACAGAGCACACAACAGGCTAGTGGTTAGAGAAACGTAGGGTCTGTATGGAAAAAGATTGGCGTGCGGAGTTAACAATGTTAGCAGAGTTTAGCATATTAAAATGCCTTGGGGCTCCTGGGTGACTCAGTCAGTTAAGCTTCTGACTTGATTTCAGCTCAGGTCATGATCTCATGGTTGTGGGATTGAGCCCCACATCAGGCTCTGAGCTGAGCATGGAGCTGGCTTGGGCCTCTCTCTCTCTCTCTCTCTCTCTCTCTCTCTCTTTCTCTGTTTCTCTGCTCCTCCCCTGCTCTCTCTCTCTCTCTCAAAAAATAAATAAGCATTTAAAAAAGTCTTAAGAAGTTAAGAAGTGTAGATTTGCATCTTCTAGGCAATGAGAAGTGACTAAAGAATTTTGAGCAGAGAAGTATTATGGTGATGTAAAAGTTTTGGAAAGATTGCTGTAGTTACAACATGCATGATAGATTAAAAAAAAAAATGGAGATGGAAAGCCAACTTGGTTTACAGAATCTGTTATCAATCATGAGAACCAGCCTTAAGTACTGAGGGTGCACGGATAGAGAGAATGGGATGTATTCAAGAAATATTTAAAGACTAATTTATTAATGAACTATATGTAGGATAAGGTTGAAAGAGAGAATCAAAGATGGCCCTGTGATTTCTGCAGCTAAAAGATTATAAATTACTTGCCCAAGTCACCTTATGACTAGTCGACAGGGGTTTAATTCCATTTTTTCTAACTCCAAAGCCAACACTATTTCCATTCTCTACCCTGTGTGCTGAAGAATAGTTAAGAGGCTAACTAGCAGATATTGGTGTCCCTTAATGAGAAGGGCTGTATCTCTTGACCTGGCACCTAGTAAGCACTCAATCAATAGCAGTTGAATTAGTGAATTAAGTTTTAGTAGATCTATTCGATCCAGTATATTCTTTCAGGCTAAATTTTGCCTCAAATACATGGTATTTAGGTTCTGCTTTATTCCATTTAACTTTATGCATATCTTGGTCCCTCTTTTAAATTGCAAACCCTCTAAAATCATGAACTGTATATCTTAATAATTCTCTTACACTTCATAGCATGCAACATAGTATGTTTTTCATACAGTAGGTTCTTCATAAATACATATTTAATATCCTATTGCTGTACACTTAAAGAATTTGTTTCATTTAGTCCCTTTAAGATTAGTTGAAAAGCACCCGTTATCTAGGCTGAATTTAACTTCTGCACACATAATATGGTACTTTTATGATCCTTTCCCTTTTTTTGGCTTGAGTACAGCATGAAAAGGCCATTTTCAGTGAGACTGATTTGGCCTCATTGTGTTATAGGAGTGCCTGTCAGCATAATTTACAAATATACAGAATCCAGTTTATGGAATGTACTAAAGCTCTTGTCTAACTCTGTTTGTAAGATACCTTGCACAGCTCCTTAAACAAATGATTTTTAAACGTTTATTCATTTATTATTTCAGAAAGAGAAAGAGAGAGAGTGCATAAGCAGAGGAGGGACAGAGAGAAAGAGGGAGACACAGAATCCAAAGCAGGCTTCAGGCTCTGAGCTGTCAGCACAGAGCCCAACGCTGGACCTGAACCCACAAACAGCAAGGTCATGACCTGAGCCGAAGTAGCCACCCAGGTACCCCTTTAACCAAATGATTTTTGATGTGACAAGAGAACAATGGTGAAAGCCTGTTGACCTAATTAGGAAGTATTAGCAATATAATCCCTTGAAATTAATTAAATATTAAAATCAGAGAGCAGAGAAATGTATACAAATTCCGTGAATTTAGACTACTAACCCTGAAACATATGTGCCCTTTTCCTGTATCTCTTTCACTTTTCCACTTTAGAACAAACAAGGACAAATATCTTCACAGAGAGTACAGTGAACCATCCAGGATTTTAATTTTTGAGCTGTTATGTGTAGAGGCTGTGTCAGAGACCGAAATAATAGGGATTCTGGAAGAGATAAAGCAGGAAAGTGAGGACATTGAATAGTTCAAAGTGACAGAATTCCCTAAAATATTTGGATTTCCAAGTCAGAAATGACTTGTCAAAAATGAATAATTATGTTTTAAAACACATTCAATGATAGCATGGTAGGCTATTCTATATATGGAAACTTTATATATGTATATTGACATATATATATGTCAGGAAACAATTCAGACGATGCCTGTATACATTTTGATGCTAATGCAAGAACATTTATTACAATTTCATATAGTATACTATGTTACAAAGATACTAACTTCAACATAGTGTTAGCTTTGTGATTACCATGAGGGCTCATATCTGTGTATGTGTGAAAGGTCATTTAGGTGTCCTTTAACTGATTATCTTTTCAGTAGCTCCTCAGGAAAATTTAGAATGTATTTTCTTATTTACTCTTGGGTAGTAGTTTAAGTTCAATGGAAATGGAGGGACATGTTTGGGAGTCTATTATACATGAATTATTGAGAATACTGACCTTGGAGTTCTAGCATGGGATAGAATCTAGGCTTTGCACTTACTGGCTATGTAATCTTCACAAGCCACTTAACCTCTCTGTCCTCAATATCTTCATTTGAAAAATGAAGATAAATAGTACTTACTTCATTAGTTCATCATGAAGATTACATGAGATAATACAGGTAGCACTCAGTACAGGTCCAGGCACAGTAAAGATTCAATAAACAGTAGTGTTAATATTGTTATTACTGTCATCATATCATCATCATTATCACCATCATCATTATCAATACTTTGAGACTTGGATTTGGAAAATTCACATCAACTGTATGAAGCCAATTACCTGAAGATGTCCTAAGTAGAAAGAATATCTTGCTAATCAAAGCAGTAAGTCAGGATTAATAGCCCCCTAATTGAAAGGAGATTTTCTAGATGCAAAAAGAGAGCTGTAAGATAAGTATGGAGTATAACATAAAATGATCTACTCAACAGTATCACTCTGCATAAAGAAATTACATATAAGGGAAGAATGTTTTGTACATGAAGTCTGGAAAATGGGAGACAATAGGAATTTTTGGTGATTATTCAG
Organism: Hyaena hyaena; assembly: GCF_003009895.1. Lineage (NCBI taxonomy): Eukaryota > Metazoa > Chordata > Mammalia > Carnivora > Hyaenidae > Hyaena > Hyaena hyaena. The sequence continues at coordinate 603,604 of NW_024081292.1, read as the reverse complement.
GCCTGTCTATTAAGACAGAAAGCTATAGGACTCAGCACATATGAGTAATCTGGTCCTTAGAGGGGGTTGAAGGTAGTCACAGAGGGTTAGTTTTCTTCATTTCTGACTGAAATGCCTCTCACAACTAATGCAAATGACGAGCATATATACAGTATCTACTGTGTACCCGCTATGTTTCAAGCACTTTATCCACTGCTGTAACTCATTTAATTTTCACAACAATGTCATGAAGTAGGTACTATTATTACACCCACTTTTTCAGGTAAGGAAACTGAGGCACACAGAGGTAACTTGTACAAGGTAACAGCTAGTAAGTAGTAAAGTCTATATTTGAAACAAGGTAGCTTCTTAAACACCATTCTGCTGCCCAAAGCCTTGACTACCAATGTCTCAGACTTACCACTTCCTTTTGCTTTGAATTCATTTCAACCAAGAGGTATTTTGACCACAAATTTTATTTCCCTAGTGTGTTAATATGGGAAAGGTGGTAGCCTGAGTGGGGGAGATAATATGGTAAATTTTTAGCTCCATACTAAATTAATACACTGACAAACTGGCTTGTTTGTGTTTCTTGTGAGTTTGAATAATGAGAATCAATCACATTGGACTGCTTCTGACTGCATGAGTGACTTACTGGACCATCAGAACTCGATTCTGCCAGTTTGTGAAGTCCTGCCATCCAGCTTTCTCATTTCTGTCTTTAATTTCCACATTTAAATATTAGGTTTTAATATTTAATTTTTAGTATGTGGCATGTTTATAAGTGATTATCAGCTAAAATACTTTTTGTCAATATCTTTTTATCACTTGTTTATTTGAATTATATTATGAATCACTTAAAGGAAATCTATAAAAATCAAACTGTGTAGATAACTTTCATATTAATCATCAGTAAACTGTTAACTTGACATGCTTTTTGCTTATCATTTCCAAAATTATGCTATCTTGATTTTTTATACCAATTAGTGAGTGTTTTTGTTAGGAAGAAAAAACTGAAACATAAACGATGAAAAATGTTACAGAATACTGTAACATGGTACTGAATTTATTGAAAAAGAAAATATGAGCATCTAAGCAAACAAAAGATGACTTGGTAAGGAGAAACAAGTCCACACTCCGCCTGGGATGGGATGTGCTGTTGCTCCAGTCTAACTATGAAGGAGTAAGTAACATGGGACCTATTTCTCAAACACGCATCTCTGTAAATCCCCGCTAATGCTCAGTCATGCAGCTTATCTCAACAACCCAGCACTAAAGGTTAAAAGTACATTTTAACGGAATTAGTGACACTGACCTGGCCTTTCCTGCCTACCTGTTTATACTCTCCAACCTTTGTCCCTCATTTTTCCTTCAGTTTTTCTTTCCAGCTTATCTCTTAACTTAGGCAAATGAAAACCCAATCTAGCCCTCAGCTGTTAACGACTGCCATGAAGAGATCTCCAGCCAGCCCAGACCACCCAGACCCATTTGAATATAACCCCCGACTTGTACCTGTTCAAGATAGATCATGAAGTGACCTCTAGAATGACCAACAACTACCTTTGCCTCATTATAATACTAAAATCTCCACCCAAAAAGGAGCACAAGCCTCATTTACATAACGTAAAATGGACTATGTCTGCCTCTACATAGGATGATAAGGCTCCCCTTCCTAAATACTCATCCTAACCTAAACAAAAGGAAACAACCAATCCCCCTTGCTCAGGGTGTCAGGCTTTGGAAGTTATTCCCTGAGATATTATTTGCTGCATATAAAGTTCACTTTGTGGGACAACACCTGCTGTATCTGTGACTCGCCGAGGAACAAACTCACATTGGTTCGGTTACAGAAACACCATTGTCTAGAGTGAATTTAAATTAAAAAAAAAAAAATAGGATGGCAGCTTTCTACAAAAACACTGTGGATACCATAATACCCAACAGTAGTCATCCAGTTCTCTCCTTCCAAAGCTAAAGTAGGTCCATTTCCTCTGGATAATACCAATCCTCCCAATCTTCAGATAATTTTGGTCTGAAGGGGAATTTTGTGATGTCTAAGGATATGCTAAGCTTCCAAAAACAAAGAATCACATTGACTTACTAGATTATCTAACACTAACATTTATGATGAGGTCATGAGGAACAACAGATAAATTTACTAATTTTGCCTGGAAGAATTAGGAAACCAAAATTAAATGATTGAATGAATGAACAAGTGAAAGAAAAAAATGAATTTTAAAAAGAAAGAATAAAATTCTGCTAATTCATTAGGTAACCATGAAGCATATCTAATAACCAGGCTCTCAGCCTCCTATAATTAAATCCCTTTTTTACATACATAATAGTGTCTAATTGATTTTCTCCAGCAGAATATTCTTCTAAGTCTTTATAAAGTACTTAAATATAGTGTTTTAATAAGACAGCAGCATTGATTTGCCTTTATGTATTTCTTGAGCCCTTCCTCTTCAATTTGTCACTTTTCTTTCTTTCTTTTGTATCCTTCTGCACTCTACTCTTTTTTTCCCTGAAGCATCTAGGTCTGAAACAATTGTCAGTGGTCAGTGAAAAACAATTGACTAGAATTGAGGACAAATGTTTTCTGCTACATCTGTTTTTAAAATGTATTTTAAGAACCTTTTGTCTGTAAATGCTTGCCATTGACAGTCATATCCCTAGACATATTTTATTATCAAATCATTGCCACTGAACCCAAGATTTCATATGTCTTGGGACACTTATTCCTTACACTCAGCATATACTGAGAGTACTTATGTACTCTGTTTGCTCCAAAAATATTATCCGAAGAAAAACATTTTTCTCTTTTTCATGTCGTTATCTTTAATAAAATGGCATCATAGCAAAACTTAATAGTCTTAATGAAGCAATGACAGTTAAAATATTCAAACAGGCAACAAAGATATATGTCCAACCTTGTACATTTCACTAATATTAAATTTCAAAGTAGTCTTCCTCCATTAAAAAGTTACAATTAGTTAGTAATAGACTGAGACCTTATGAAATGAAATTTTCAATACTAAATTTTTCTACTGTGTCCTATCTTCTCCCCAGGATAAATGGTCTCTTTGTATTTGTTCAATATTTGAGTTTTTATCTACAAGTTTAAGTGTCTTTGACTTTTTTGTTTCCCTCAGAGTGTGCATTTCTTAAAGGTAGTTAAATTGGCTTTAATGTCAAACTTGAGATTAAACTATGGGTCAGCTACTCACTGACAACTGTGTGATCAAGATCACCTGTCATTATCACTCAGCATTTTACATATGAGGAAATCAAGGCCAATAGCTGTTTAATAACATATATTAGTTGATGAAAAAGCCAAAATACAAATCTAAGTCTATCTTATTCCAAAGTTCTTGCATTTTATTTCTCGAGACAAGTTTAAACTGTAGTTGAATGTTTTGAATACCCATGAACACCTGAGTTACCTCTATTATTTTTGTAATATTTTTGCTTTCTAAACTTTCTATTTACTTTCTATCTGGAAGAATATTCACTAATGTCTTTTAATTTAATTGTTTTTTTTAATGTTTATTTATTTTTGAGAGAGAGAGTGTGAGCAGAGGAGGGGCAGAGAGAGAGGGAAATACAGAATCCAAAGCAGGTTCCAGCTATGAGCTGTCAGCACAGAGCCCAACAACGGGCTCAAACTCACAAACCTGAGATCATGACCTGAGCTGAAGCCAGATGCTCAACCAACTGAGCTACCCAAGTGCCCCTATACTTGTAATGCAACCGGTCAACTCATATTTTCAACAATAGGGAGAGGTATGTGTTTGAACATTGCAATATAATTTTTTGCATGAACTGTTTTTAGAATAAAAGAGGCAATATTGGAGGATGTTTAAAAATATGGGCTTGGAGTTAGACTTTGCATTGTTTATATATTTTTATTTTCTTCATATTATGACATTTTGTCATTTTAAAAATGTTTCAGGGGGGCGCCTGGGTGGCTTAGTCGGTTAAGCGTCCGACTTTCGCTTAGGTCATGATCTCGCGGTTCGTGGGTTCGAGCCCCGCGTCGGGCTCTGTGCTGACGGCCAGCTCAGAGTCTGGAGCCTGTTTCAGTCTGTGACTCCCTCTCTCTCTGACCCTCCCCTGCTCAAGCTGTCTCTCTCTCTCTCCTAGAAATAAATAAAACATTAAAAATTAAAAAAAAAAATGTTTCAGGCTGGGGAGACTGCTCATCTCAGGGCTAGCCTGTTCATTTCTGGATAACAAAGAGCTCAGCCAGAGGCATGCCTTTGAATGCAAGCTAACCTATCCAGAGACTAACCTTCTCAAACTAGCACAGACCCCCCTCAGGAAGCAATATTCCTCTGCCTTCATCTTCCAAAAGCCAGCTACCAGCAACTAAGGACCATCGCTCTGGCTCAGAGTCCAAGGAAAGTATTGAAACTAGCCAGTCCTAAAGTGTTTACCCTGTCCTGTCTTGACTTTTCCTTGGAACCCTCAATAAATGTTCTAGCTTCAGCTTTCCCTTTGCCTTTCTTGCCTCCTCACCACGCTGTGGCACCCCCATACCTCCCTGTATGGTATGCTGTGCCTCCAGTCTTGAGGACTTGTGAGCAAAATGAACTTTGTTTTCCTGAGCCTCTCTGTCTGCTCCTGTGGCTGCATCTGACTGACAATCTCATGAAAGAACAAAGATCAGACTTCCAAGAATTTGAATCCAGGTTTTAGTACATACTTTTTAGATTTTAAGCATCATCAGCCTCAGACATACAATCCACAATACTAATAGACCTGTACTGTAGGTTGTTGTGAGGCTCCATGAGAATATGTCAGGCACTTAGCATGGCACCTGCCAAGAGTAAGAACTGAATAAATATTACCTGTACTGTTACTGTTGATTACACTGGAAAATATTTCAGAGATAATCCATATTTCCTCCTCTTTATTTTCCCCATTTTAAAGGTAAGCCATGACTAGCCAAAAAAACTAAACTGACTTTCTCATTAATCTTACCTTTTAGTCTAAAATACCTTCCATTTCACCATTCTGCTACTTCTGAAAAATTAGAGATTTAATCATATATTTTTACGAGTCAGAATTTAATATTTTAATAGATTTCAAATGTCAATATTAAAAAACAGGAAGGGAAGGCATACATAGCAAAAAACCAACCCCTAACTTGAAAGTTGTTGTTGACAGTGTAATATATTTAAATTTTTATTAAATGACATATATTCAAAGAAAGTCAAAGAAAAATTAACATGGCATAAGCTGCATGGGCCTAGTTTAAGACAATATATCCTATTCCCTTGTCATAAGTAAAAAGAACATAGGTCATTTAATACCTGATATTGATGAAATTGGTTTTTGTTGTACATGAATTATACAAAAACAGCTGACAGAAGGGTTTTTTTAAATGAAGTTTTTCCTCCAGCCAAAACTTTAAGATCCAATTGTATTAAAGCACTCTTGATTGTGTGATAATCCTACAAAGTTGATACATTTTCTAAAAAGACTAAGCTTTGGGATGCCTGGGTGGCCCAGTTAGTCTGACTTCTGCTCAAGTCATGATCTCAAGGGTTTGTGAGCTCATCCCTGCATGAGCCTGTCTGCTGTTAGCACAGAAACTGCTTAGGTTTTTCTGTCCCCCTCTTTCTTCCCCTCCCCCGCTCTTTCCTGCGTGCTCTCTCTCTCTCAAAAATAATAAACAGGGGTACCTGGGTGGCTCAGTCAATTGAGCATCGGACTTTGGCTTAGGTCATGATCTCACAGTTTCTGAGTTCAAGCCCCGTGTCAGGCTCTGTGCTGACAGCTCAGAGCCTGGAGCCTGTTTCCAATTCTGTGTCTCCCTCTCTCTCTCTGCCCCTCCCCTGCTCATGCTCTGTCTCTCTCACTCTCTCTCTCTCTCTCAAAAATAAAAAAAAATTTTTTAATTAAAAAAATAAACATTAAAAATAAATCAACAAAAATAAAAAGAAGCTATATATTGTGACAAGGAACCTCCTCTAGCTTTCATGCTGTTAGTACTCAAGACAGTGTTTCAGGCCCAGACCAATCTTCCATACTCTTTGGTTCCTGTAAGAGCCATGAGAGTCCATCTGCTCTCTTCCTTTCATATTGCTAATGGTCACCCCTTTCAGTTGTTCTCAGTCAATAGCTATAGGACAGTGTTTGATTTCCTCCAATTCACTCCTTCTTTACTGCTTGTAAGCAAAAGACACAAGCTCTTTGATTTTACTACTTTACCACTAATCACAAGAAAATTTTAAAAAATCAGAGAAAAACACAGGCTAAAAAAAATAACATCTTACCACTTCTATTCAGCATTGTATTGGAAGTTCTAGTCAGCACAATTAGGCAAGAAATTGAAATAAAAGTTATCCTAATTAGAAAAGAAGGAGTAAAACTATATTTGCAGATGGCAGTTCTTAGACATATAGAATCCTAAGGAATCCACTTAAAAAAACTATTAAAACTAAGAAATGAATTTATTAGGTAAGTTGTAAGACTGAAACTCAAAATACAGAAACCAATTATATTTTCATACATTTTCAATTAACAACTCAAAAAGGGAATGAGCACAACAAGCTTAATAACATCAAAAAGAATAAAACACATAAATATATTTTTTAAAAGTAGAAAACATATTCTGAAAATTATAAAACATTGTTTGGTTAAATTAAAGAAGACCTAAATAAAGTGAAAGGTATCTTATGTTCATAGATTGAAAGACTTAGTATTAAAATAGTAATACTCCCCAATTGATTTATGGATTCAGCAAATTGCCATCAGAATTCCAACTGCCTTCTTTGCAAAAAGTGGCATGCTGATCCTAAAATCCATATGGAAATACAAAAGACCCAGAATAAAAGAAAGAATCTTGAAGAAAAAGAGCAAAGTTGGAATTTTGCACACCTTCTGAATTTAAAACTTACTACAAAGCTCTGCAATAATCAAAATGGTGCCGTACTAGCATAAGAACAAGCATATATATCAGTGGAACAAAGTTTAGAGTCCAGAAACAAAGCCTCACATTTATGGTGAATTGATTTTAGACAAGAGTATCAAGAGAATTCAAAAGGGAAAAAATAGCATTTTCATCAAATGGTATTGGTACAACTAGATAGCATATGCTAAAGAATGAAGTTGGACTCCTACCATACCACACACAAAAACTAACTCAAAATGGATCAAACACTTAAATGTAAGATCTAAAACTATAAATATAACTATGACTAGAAATTTAAAAGATAACCCGGAGAATGAAAGAAATTATATTCAAGTCATATAGATGATAAGGGACGTGTATCAAGAATTCTTACAACTTAGTAATAAAAACGACAAATAGCCCAATTAAAAATGATTAAAGGAGCTGAACAGAACTTTCTCCAAAGTAGATACACAAATGATAAATAATCAAATGAAGAGGTGCCTAACATCATGATCTATTTGAGAAATACAGCTCAAAACCACAAGGAGGTATCACTTACACCCACAAGCATGACTGTACTAAAATCACAAAAATAGATAATAACAAGTTTTGGCCAAGATGTGTAAAATTTGGAATCCTCATACACTGCTGGTGTGCATGGAAAAGGGTGCTGCCAATTTACAAAACAGTCTGGCAGTTCCTTAAAGGGCTACATATTCAATTATACTATCCGGCAATTTCACTTTTAGATGTATACTCATGAGAAATGAAAACACATGACCATACAAAAATTTACATATGAATGTTCACAGCAGTAATATTCATAATAACCAAAAAGCTGAAATAATCCAAATACTCAAATATCCATTACCTGATAAAGACTAAATAAAAAGTGATATGAACATACAATATAATATGATTTGGTGATAAAAAACGAAAGTAGTACTGATATGTGCTATAGCATGGATGAACCTGGAAAACAGTTGTTCTAAGTGAAAGATATCTGTCACAAAACAACACATATTGTATGCTTCTAGTCATATGGAATATCCAGAACAGGCAAATCCATACAAACAAAAAGTAGATTCATGGTTTCCTAGGGCTGAGAGAAAACAGGAGGCAGTGCAGGAGGAGGTAGGGTTGAGGAGGGTGAAAGCAAAGGGCAGAAATAGAGTGGGTATGGGGTTTATCATAGCGGAATGAAAATGTTCTAAAACTTATTGTGCTGATGATTGTACAACTCTGTGATTATACTAAAAACCATTCAGTTGTACACTTTAAATAGGTGAATTATTTGGTGTGTGAATTATATCTCAATAAAGATGTTATTTTAAGAAATAACAATAATTGTTAAATTTTGTTGGTTCCAAGATCTTCTTAAACACATGTTGCATTTTTGTTTTCTTAATTGTTTGTGACAGAGAAAAATATTGCCATAAAACAGACACACAGTTGTAAACAAATCCCCAAAAAATATTACCTTTATTTGTTGAGTAGCATGATGAACGAAAAATGCAAGTTTAAAAGCAAAAGGAAATTACATGACTTTGCCTAAGTTTGAAACCATGTGCATCTATGGATTCAGGAAATGAGAGACACTTGGTGAGGCTAGAAAGCAGAGTTACAGATATATTGAGTTGTTTTGAATTTTGGTGAGATAAATAAGAATATGAAAACATTTCCAATTTAGTAATTGGAAATTCTATCTTTCTTGCCATGCTGCAGGCCTGGATTTGGAGGTCTGGTCTGCAAGGTGGAAGCCAATGTCATCTGCAACGCTGGTGTGACTTTCATTTTTGTTTTTTTTTAACATTTTTTAATGTTTATTTTTAATTTTTTAATGTTTTTTATTTATTTTTGAGAGAGAGATAGAGACCACGTGAGCAGGGGAGCGTCAGAGAGAGAGGGAGACACAGAATCCAAAGCAGCCTCCAGGGTCTGGGCTGTCAGCACAGAGCCCAACACGGGGCTCAAACTCATGAACTGTGAAATCATGACCAGAGCCGAAGTCAGCCGCTTAACCGACTGAGCCACCCAGGCACCTCATGACTTTCATTTTTGAAAGAAGTCCTTTTTGGTCTCTGTCTTGAGGTTAAGAATTACAATTTGATTTTTATCCTTTCTGATTCTCTACATTTCAGCTCTTAGGTTTAATGCCACAGATATTCTGCAACTTGTCTTCCTTTTTTACAAAAGTGAAGTTTTTAGAATTATACACGTCTACAGTACATTGATTTTCACTGCTCTCTGCATTCCATTAAATGAATATAGCACAATTCATTTATCTACCCTCCTGTTCCAAGTTTTTACTAATGCAAACAACATTGCAACAAAATTCTCATCCATGTCTGATTTTTCCCATGGCCTACAGTTTCTCCAGCATATAAACCTAGCAAAGGAATTGCCTTGGTCACAAAGATGCACATATTAAAATTCACAGGACATTGGCATATTGCTCTCTAAAGTGGTTGTATACATTTATAATTCTACCCACAACTTTTGAGTTCCCTTTCCCTGAACCCTCACTCATACGGAAGGAGCAGCACTATAAAGATGGGGCTCTCAGTCCCAACTGTCTCTTTTTCTCCCTGTACTGGTATTAAATTCAAGCCCCTATATGATCAAATGTGATAAATACCTCATGGCAGACAGTGTCAACTCTGCAGTTTCACTGTCCTGATTTTCAGTTCCTTCTTCATTTCTGGCCCAAGGCAATTTCCCTGCCTTTCTTAGCAGTTCAGCCATGCATTTATAAGGATGTTAGTTATAATTTATTGAGCAATTCTTGGTGTTTATAGCTAGAGGGTTTTAAGTTATCTGTACTGCCAGACCCTTATAGGCCTGACAGCATTTTCACCACCTGAGCAATCTTTAAACTTTAAACTTCCCAGATGTTGGACATCATAAAGAAAATAAATAAAATCAAGTTAGCAACTATGATGAACAATTCAACTCTCTTCACATGTATTCAATAGTCACCACACTACAGCACAGAATAACAATAAACAGTAGCAACTCTACAGATTATCTGGGTTTGACTCCCAACTCTGTTGTCGCTCACTAGCTTTGTGACCTGGGGCAATTTATTTCATCTTTCTGGGCCTCAGTTTCTTCATCTGTAAAGTGAACCTACCCTGTAGAGTTGGTATAAGGATCCAATGAGTTGATATTTATAAAAATGCTTAGAACTATATCTGACACACAGCATGTATCATGTAATCATGTGATAAATAAAAAATGGGATAATAAATATTAGAAATTCATTTTTGTATTTCCTATGACTATTTCAATAATGATTTTTCTTTCAGTCCCCAGCAAGACCATCTAACATTGGCAACATCATAGCTCTTCTTTCTAAGTTTAATGATTCTAGCACTAAATGGTTTTTACCTAAAAAAATCGCTATGCCCCAGAGCTGACAGTGGGGAGCCTCCTTGGGATTCTCTCTCTCTCCCTCCCTCTCTCTCTCTCTCCTTCTCTCTCTCTGCCCCTTCCCCACTCACACATCTTCTCTTTCTCTCTCTTAAAATAAATAAATAATCATTTAAAAAAAAAAGAATCTCTGTGCCCCAGAATACAAGCAAAATTATCATTGTCCATTGTGCCCTAGACACAGGAAAACAATTGCCTGCCCAGCCAAGCGATTACAGGGGCTGTGAGCAAGGATGTTACGAGATGATAAGATGGAGAAGGAAATAAACATGAGGAAGAAGGAGAAAAGAAATGCATACACATTCTTCCTACCAACCTGGGACAAGGCCAGAGTGCTGGCAGGATGCTCCCAGGGTTGGGGGAGGAGAGGGGGAGGAGGATGACTTTTCCCTCCAGGCTGACTCCTCAGGCCCACTTCAGGCTGATTCCTGACTTCAGCCACACAACTTCCTGCCTGCATGGCTCACAGTCCCCTCAGCTTGATTAGGGTCCAAAGAGGCAATCTGAGCAAAATACTGCAAAAAGCTGTCTCTTAGTCTAGACAATTTGCATGTCTGAAGGTGTTCAAGCTGTGAGAAACTGTGCCTCAGGGATCTGACCCTACACTAGAATCGAATCCTAGGAAAAAATCCACATGGCCCTACCTATTCCACTATTTTTTTTTATGTTTTATTTTTGAGAGAGAGGGAGACAGCATGAACAGGAGAGGGACAGAAAGAGAGGGAGACACAGAATCCGAAGACAGGCTCCAAGGTCTGAGCTGTCAGCACAGAGTTCGACACAGGGCTCCACACGAGATCATGACCTGAGGCTAAGCCGGACGCTTAACCGCCTGAGCCGCCCAGGATCCCCCTAATTCCACTATTATGTCATGTGTTGTCATTCCCATTCTTTCATGCCATACACACATCACAATACTTTGTACTTCACTGATACAAAATATACTTTATTTAAATTGAAATAAACTGATTAAGGCTCATCATATAGCCCATATAACAAACTTGGCAAGAATGTCCCAGGATAACATGGATTTGAGTATAACATGACAACCAGTTAGCATCTGTTCTCCGCACAGCATCCATTCTCCACAAGGCATGCCCAAAGTCACTTCTCTTCTAGAAGGCAGTGAGGGGAGATGATTACCTCATGACCATTAGGTCATGTAGTCTGCTAGTAATAATACATAGTTCATTTCTTACACAGCTAATAAAAGTCATTGTTTTATTTTTTCACACCATAACTTGAAGACTAACTGGAAAAGTTTGTCCACAATGTTGTTTGCAAAACCACATTTTACTTGACTAGACTTTTATTTATTTATTTTAAATGTTTACTTATTTATTTCTGAAAGGGAGAGAGAGGGGCGGGAGCACACACCTGGGGGGAAGGGCAGAGAGAGAGGGAGACACAATCTGAAGCAGTTTCCAGGTCCTGAGCTGTCAGCACAGAGCCCGACATGGGCTTTGAACCCACAAACTGTGAGATCATGACCTGAGCTGAAGTCAGATGCCTAACAGACTGAACCACCAAAGTGCCCCTACTTAACTAAACTTTTAGACCTCACTTATAGTTTTACAGGGCAATGGGTAAGTATTACTTTATTTCAAACATGAAGAGGAAAAAATTTTTTACCAAAATAGGTTTAATCTTTATGATGGACACATCAATTACAAATTCGATGGTTTTCCTACCACATAGATTCATGATTCAGAAAGAGATGTAAGGTTAACAGACAGTTGATTTATAAGGTAAAAGATTTTTAATATTTTTAATTGTTAAGATAAAATAATGTTCTAATTAATTAGATGGGAGGAATCCTTTCAAATGTACACATATAGCATATCATCCCAATGTTCACTTTAAATATAATTGTATTTGCTAACTATACCTCAGTAAAAATATGGGAAAAGGGCCTTGGTAGTCCTGTAAGTATATATTTTGAGTTAGAGGAATACATTTTTTTCAAATAGTAGAGTCATCTGAATGATATAATTTAATATTACTGCATATTAAATTTTATTTTCTTATTTATTTACTAAAAAGTCAAATCACTTTAAAGTTTTTAAAGGAAAAAAATTGTCTTCTGGTCTTTTCCTCACCCCTTATCTAGTTTTCTGAGGGAAAGATATTCAACTCATTTTCTTCTGACATTTACCATCATATTCCTAACTTATGCCAATATTATTATCTTTTTGATTCTTTCAATACTAATTATCTATTGACTGCATACTATGAAAGATGAGGGTTTAATTTCCAAATATACCATTTCTCTCTTTGCCTAATGAAGTTCTATACCATGTTAGGTTAATATTCAATTTTACATTAATATTGTCATATAATAATCACAGCTGCACCAAATACTCATTAATGAAGGAAGCATTTCCTTGTATAACTTTACTTCCCTGACTTCAATCAAATGCCTCTTATTTGCTTAATTCATTTCTTATGTACCTTCCACTGATTGGTGCCTAAACTCCCTCCCATTATTGTGAATAAAGCTCCCCAGAATATGTTTATAAACAATAGGTGAATGTGGCTATTTTGTTTCTTAGAACAATCCTTCCAGAATCCCAGGAATGTTCTTGCTCTGGCTGGGTAAGTTTCGCTTCCTGGACCTGCTTCCCTGCCATGCTTCCAGGGCTTCCCTGTACCATCATGTTAGGGATTTACTTCACTTGGCTCTCTAGTTAGGTTTTTCTGTTTCCCAAACTCCCTATCTTTTCTTTCTTGGTTTACAAATTTAATTTACTTGAACATCTGGTAGGTTCCTGAGAAAGGGTGCATAAAGACCGTCTTTTTTTCTTTGTCTTTTTTTTTTTTTTGCATCTTTTAAAATATTTTACTCTAATCTCACCACTTGACTATTTGACCATAAAATCCTAGATTGGAAATAATGCTCTCAGATTTTGGAAGGCACAATTCCATTATCTTCTGACAACAGTATTGCAGTTGAGAGTCAAATGCCATTGTGATCCCTAGGCTTGTTGACAATTTCTTCTGCTCCCCTCCCCATCCCATCCCACACCCCAGCCCCTCACCTGCACTATGCTTGGACGTTTTCCATATCTTATCTTTATGCCTAGTATTTTGAAATTTCTTGGTAGTGGTTTTTCATACCACTAAATAAAATTTTATTTTACAAATATAAAAATTTATTTTTCTCCTAGTAACTGTGCTAGGCACTTAAGTCTTTCAGTTGAGGAAAGCACATTCTTTTCAACTTGTTGGAAATTTTCTTCTGTCATCTCCTCCTCCCTCACCTTCTCCCTGCACTTTTCCTCCTCCTCCTCCTTCTTTACCCCCTCCTCCTCCTCCTTTGATGATTTCCTTTGTTACATGCTTTCATTCTCACTCCCTGGAATACTGCTGAGTTAATGTTGTCTAATTCTATAATGTTCTTATCTTTGTTCTTCTATTTTTCCATCTTTGGGGGAGGTTTTGGGAGTCTTTGGAGAAGACTGCCTCAACCTATACTTTCCATCCTCCTGTTGATTTTATTTGTATTTAGGAGATATGATCTACTATTTAAGAGATTTTTGATATATGAATACTCATTACTTATAGCATCTTATTTTTAATTAATTTTTTATGTTTATTCTATTTTTGAGAGAGAGAGAGAGAGAAAGAGAGAGAGAGACAGAATGTGAGCAGGGGGAGGGGCAGGAAGAAAAGAAGACACAGTATCCAAAACAGGATTCAGGCTCTTAGCTGTCAGCACAGAGCCTGACTCAGGGCTTGAACTCATCAAATGTGAGATGATGACCCTAGCTGACATCAGTGCTCAACTGACTGAGCCACCCAGGTGCCCCTGTTTTTAATTTTTTAATGCTGTTTTCTTTATTTATTTTACTGAAGGAAAAATATATTTTCTTTTAATCTGCTTATTGGTCCCATACTTCATCTACCAGTGCATTTGCTACTATTTAAAAATGGGGGAGACTATAGATGCTGGCAAGGATGTGGAGAAATAGGCACCCTCCTACACTGTTGGTGGGAATGAAAGCTGGTACAGCCCTTCTAGAAGACAGTGTGGAGGTTCCTCAAAAAATTAACAATGGAACTCCTCTATGACCCAGTAGTAGCATTGCTAGTAATTTACCCAAGGGATACAGGAGTGCTGATGCATAGGAGCACATGTACCCCAATGTTCATAGCAGCACTTTCAACAATAGCCAAATCATGGAAAGAGCCTAAGTGTCCATCAACTGATGAATAGATCAAGAAGATGTGGTTTATCTATACAATGGAATACTACATGGCAATGAGAAAGAATGAAATCTGGCCATTTGTAGCAATTTGGATGGAACTTGAGGGTGTTATGCTGAGCGAAATAAGTCAGGCAGAGAAAGACAGATACCATATGCTTTCACTTATAGGTGGACTAGGAGAAACTTAATGGGGACCATGGGGGAGGAAAAGTGGAAAAATAGTTGGGGAGAGGGAGGGAGGAAAACCATGAGAGACTCTTGAATGCTGAAAACAAATTGAGGGCTGATGGGGGTGGGGGAGAAGGGAAGGAGGGAGCTGGGCACGGAAGAGGGCACTTGTGGGGATGAGCACTGGGTGTTATATGGAAACCAACTTGACAATAAACTATGAAAGAAAAAAAATAAAATGGAAGTTTAAGTAAAAAAAATGGAAATCTCCTATATGATAGTAAAGTGTGCAATTCCTTTGATGAGTCCAGTCCTCTATTTTAGTTCTCTGTATTAATCTGAATAACAGATGCCTATTTTAATTTACAAGGCAGATGGCAAACTTTCCTATAGATCTTGTGAGATTTCACCTTGCCATGGACTTTGTTTTTTAAGGTGGAGGTAATGAAAACTTGAGTAACAAAATAGTCAAGCCACACAGGCAATGAGCTATGACCTCAGATGCCCTCATTATATTCTCTCCCTTTCCTTTAGGCCAGGGTAGCTTTCTACCTACTACAATGGAAAACAGGAACTGCTGTAAAACCTGAAAATAAATTGTTCTAAACCCAAATCCCACTGCATTTTTGGGCATTTTTGAAGCATTTAAGGAACGTACTAAATGCACAGCTACCTCTTCAAAACAGATTCAAAGAAAAGCTCTGCTTCCTCATATGATTTTGTTCGACTCCATCACATTCCATTCACATCTTTTCCTAACCAAGGTGAAGAGCCTTAGACCAGTTTAAATAGTGTAAACTGCACTTTTGTTAATACTATTTTTCTCTCAGTACAAGTTCACAATGCTGACATTTCCAGTGTTGGAAAGTACAAATACTGCTAAACATCCTCCTTCTTTCATTGCTAGACAATTCTCCTTTCTCCAGCTTCTTCTGAAGGATAATCAACAGCTTGAGGTGGATGTTTCAGAACATAAACTACTGCATGAAGACTCTCTAAGCTCATGCAAACAGTATGCGCCTTCTGCCACACATGTCCCATTTAGAGATAATGCCCTGGTAGAGACCATTTCTTGTCCTGAGTAAGTAGTATAGCCTGGCCTGTCTCAGGTCCACAGGTAAAGCTCATCTCTGGAGGCAAGTTGGATAAAGATCACAGTTTCTCTTCTTGGAGGCCATCCTTTTTCCAAATGACATATCTGTTACAATAATATCCATAAAGCCAGTTCTCAGCGAGGAATTGCAGATATCACATTGACCAACTCTTGGTAGATAAAGAAGAGATACTATTTGCCACCCTATTCATAGCCAATGTATTACTGTCACCAGCAATATAACCATTTAACCATTCTCTACCCCCTTGATTGGTATTGCCTCTGTTCCATACATCCCATCAACTATTATATCAGTATGTTGAGGACACAGAGCCTGAGCATCCCATAGGTGAGAGTAGATCTGAGTAGCAGGTCCAAATGTGACCCATTTCTTTGGTGGACACTCTCTTCTGTCAATGCAATGCTTACAAAGATTTGGTTATCATGGATATTCAAGAATCACCACCTCAGAGCTGGTCATACTTTCTACTTAAATTAATCCTGAACAGCATGCCTAGAATTTCTTGCAGCCTGACTTGAGGTACAGCAGTGTTTCTCTCCTGCCTTGTTGCATAGGACTCTAAACTTTAACACTTGAGGATCAATTTCTCCTTCTGAGTTTTCATCAGTCTTGTCTTTGCAAGATGCCAAGTGATCACCTACTAATGTTGGTATTTTTTTTGAAAGCCGAATTTTCATAATAGTCTAAGATATGTGAATCTAAGCCAGTGTTCTTGAACTCTTGTAATATTTTTGTTATATGTTTTGTCTCCTTGTCCATTATCAGTCTTACCTTTACTTGAATTCTGATATTTATCTTTTTATATATTTTTCCTTGAAACTGGTGTTAATTTTCCATAGTTTTTTAAGGGTCCAAGCATGGGAGCTTCCAGCCAATTCTTCAAAATCCTTCAATACCTCTTCTTTTGTTTCTTTGAACTGGTAATCTTCAAACCCATGGACAACCACAAATAAGTGATCAACTGATTTCAGACAATAAGTCTGAGCCAGAGTTTCACTGAAATGTCAGAATATACCTCACTTCATTTCTGCAGAGTTTGTACAATGAGCTCAGTTTCTCTCTCCCTTCATCTGCAGCCATTCGCTCAAAACCAGTAGGTACAGTGGCTCCACTAGCGACTTGGAGATGCTTAGACTCACTTCTGAGGCCACTTTCTGACATGAAGGTTCACATCGCATGAAGAGCTGGTTAGTGGTTTCTTGAACATCAGACATGTTGGCAGTTCTTCCAAGATCCATAACATTGTCTTGACCACCAGCACAGATCCATCCAGCTCCAGCACCCCACAGGCACAGTGTACCTCAATGCTGTGTTTTATCTTCTCTCTCAAGATATTGGGTATAGGACTTTTTCAAAAAATTTGTTAGCAAAATGTTGAAACACAAACAAAAATTGAAAGAATTTTATTAGAGTGAATGCCAATATGCCCATCACCCAGACTCTAGTATCAACATTTTACTATACTTGCTTTTTTGCATATTTATTCCTACACTGATACATTGCATGTTTTCATGTATTTTAAATAACTTGAGGATAAGTGTATGTCCCCCTAGGCACTTCAGCATTTCTGTCATTAACTAGAGTTCTACATTTTTTTTTCCTTTGATGTAAAATTTACACACAACATAATGCACAAATTTTTTGAGTTCTAAAAAGTGCAAGTCCTTGTTTAACCCAAAGACCTTCAGTATAGAACATGACTATCACTCCAGAAAGATCATTCATGACCCTTCCAATTACCAATATGAATCCCAATCCAAGAAAACCACTGCTCAAATTTTCTTCCATCATTGGTTGATTTTGACTGTTTTAAAATTTCATAAAATAATATCGTTTGTTCACTTTGTGTCTGCCTTCTTTTGCTCAACATATTGTTTTTGATTGCCTGACAATAGTTGACTCATTTCATTGCTGAGTAGTATTCCATTGTATGAATATGCTCATTCTATTTTAGGGTCTCTGGGATATTTTCCCCTTTGGAACACTATGAATAAAGCTGATTGGAATACTTGTGTGCAAGTCTTTTTATGCACATAAATGTTTTTATTTCTCCTAAGTAAATAAATACCTAGAGATGGAATTGCTGGATCATAAGTTAATGTATATTTAGTTTTACAAGAAAATACTAGATCTTTGGCCAAAATAGCTGTCACATTTTATATTCCCTACAAAAATGTATGAGATTTCCAGTTGCTGCACCTCCTTACCAAAATCTGGTATTGATAATCTTTCTAATTTTAATCATTTCATTCTGATGTGTGTGTAGTGGTATGTCTATGTAGTCTTAATTTGCATTACCCAGATGTCTAATAATGTTGACCACAGTTTCACATGCCTGTTTCATGTGCTTGTTAATGTGTCTATTCAATTCAAACTATTTTTTTATTATTGAATTATAGGAGTTATTTATATACTTTGCATCCCAGTCCCTTATCAGATACATGTTTTATAATATGTATTTTCTTCAGATCTGTGGCAGACCACTTCAGTTTATTAATAATGCCTTTTGTTAAGTGGCTTTTAATTCTGATAAGTCAAACTTATCAATTTTTTCTATCATGGTAATAGCTCTACATTTCAGAACTTTGTTTTTCAAAAATCAAAAAGATATTATCCCATGTTTCCCTTTAAAAATGTTCTGGTTTTGTTCTTCATTTTTATCCAATTCAAAAAATTTTATAATTTCTTTGGTGATGTCTTCACTAAAGACATGAGAGGGGTTTTCTAAAACATAAGTGGTTTTCCAAGATGTCATATTGTGATTGATTTCCAATTTAATTCTGTTATGCTCAGAAAACACACTGTATGCTTTCAATCCTTTTAAATGCATTTAAGACTTGTTGTAAGGGACAGCATATGATCTATCTCAGTGAACATATCAGGTGCCCTTGAAAAGAATATAGATTATGAAACAAGTTGTTGAGTATAGTGTTCTAAATGTAAATGATACCTAAATGTCATTTAGGTCAAAATGGTTGATAGTTTGTTCAGTTCCATCTATATCTTTATTGATTTTCTTTAGTTCTATCAATTGCTAAAAAATAGTGTTAAAAAAACTTCAACAATGATTATAGAATTGTTTACTTCTCCCCTTGATTCTGTCATTATTATCTCACATTTTTGAAGGTGTTGAGAAAAAACATTTATGAATATTATGTCTTCCTGAAGAACTGACTGTTTTGGCATTGTGAAAAGTCTCTCTTCATTTCCAGTGCTCTTAATTCCTTCTTGGAAATTGAATTTCAGTGTGGTGTCATTTCCTTTCAGCCTGAAGAATTCCCATTAGCATCTCTCAAGGACATGTCTGCTCCTGATGAATTCTCTTTTCCTTACTTTACAGATGCCTCTATTTAGCCCTTCTTCATTTTTGCTAGATATAGTGTGAATGTACCATTTTAATTACTTTTATCTGCACAATTTAGTGTTGTTAAGTACAGTCACATTGTTGTATAATCAATCTCAAGAACTTTGTCATCTTGCAAAACTAAAACTCTATACCCATTAATTAATAACTCCCCATTTCCTCCTCCCCTAAGCCCTGGCAATCACCATACCATTTGCTGATTTTCTTTTTATGAATCATGCTTTTGGGGTTACATCTAAATGATATTTATCTAACTCAAGATTAGAAAGACTTTTTCATAGGTTTTTTTCCTTGAAGTTTTGTAATGTTTGATTTTACATTTAGGTCTATGATCTATTTTCAGTTAATTTTTCAATATGGTGAAAGGATATGGATAAAAAGTCATTTTTATGTGTGGATATTCACCTGTTCCATTAGCATGTTAAAAGATGGTCTTTTCTCCACTGAATTGCTTTTGGATCTTTGTGGAAATAAGTTATCCAATTATGTATGGATATATTTCTGGATTCTTCAATCTATTCCTTTCATCTCTTTGCCAGTATCATACTGTTTTGATTACTATAACTTTATGAAAAGCATTAAATCAAGAAGAATTAATCCTCCAATTTTCTTCTTTTCCAAATTTATTTTTGCTATTTTAAGTACTAACATTTCATATGGATTTTGGAGTCAATCTGTCAATTTATGCAAAATAACCTGCTGGGGTTTTGATTGGGATTGCATTGAATATGTAAGCAAATTCAGGAAGAACTGACATCTTAACAATATGGAGTCTTCTGGCCATGAACACAGTGTGTCTTTCCATGTGTTTTGGGCTTCCTTAATTTCTCATAGCAACATCTTTTTCCTTTTTAGAGTATAACTCAGATGTAAGGTCTTCCTTTTCAGAGTATAACTCAAAGGTAAGGTCAGGCACTATTCACAGTTCTGTGTGAGTATCGGACACTGTTCCCTTCAAACCCTTTCTGATCATTTCTTTGGCCTCACATAGTTTCCTCACCATATACATGCACCTTTTGGTTCTCTGCTCACCCTAAAGAGGATCCTCTGCAGCCTCCAAGAATCTCTCTCTGTAACTTTCCTACAAACTCTAAGTCTTTTGTTCTCCTCAGACTCTCAGCTCTGTCTCATCAACTCAGAGAGACTGGGCCCAACTGGGTTCCTTTTCACTTCAGCATAGCCTGGAAACTCTCTTAAAGCTGGAGCAACCATGGTACTAACCT
This sequence comes from Hyaena hyaena, assembly GCF_003009895.1. Taxonomy (NCBI): domain Eukaryota; kingdom Metazoa; phylum Chordata; class Mammalia; order Carnivora; family Hyaenidae; genus Hyaena; species Hyaena hyaena. The sequence continues at coordinate 583,214 of NW_024081292.1, read as the reverse complement.
CATTTCCTATCTCTAGGCATCATTGTCCTTTATTGTCTGATGTCCTGTGTCTTGAAAAGTGTTTCATGTGTCTTGTTTAATTTGTTGTTGTTGTTGCTTCTCATAGGAGGTCAAATCTCGTCTGTACTACTCCGTATTGGCCAGAAGTAGAAGTTACAGCCATTACTTTTCATATTTTTTAAAATCTCCTATGGTCTGTTTCTTTCTGGGACTCAATTACATATGTATATTAGACATTTTCCTCTTGTCTCACAGTTTCCTGAGGTGCTCATCCTTTTTTTCCCTTTTTCTCTACTTTTTCAGATTATACAAATTCTATTGATTTATCTGCAAGGTTACTTGCCTTTTCTTCCATGACTCCATTTTGCTAAATCCATTCACTGAATTTTAACTTCAAATATTGTATTTCAAAATTCTGAATTTGCATTTAAATTATATCTCTGCTGAGAATTTCTATTTTTTCATTTGTGATAAGTACATTTTCCTTTACCTTATTCAGCATAGTTGTAGTCTATTTTTAAATCCTGCCTCTATTTCCAACATCTGGGTCATTTGGGGGTTCAGTCTTTTGAGGATGGGCAATATTTTCCTCTCCTCCTTTGCTGAGTAATTCTGTATTGTAGCCTCACATCATGAATTCTATAATTTAGGAACTCTGGGTTTTGCTTTATTCCTTCAAAGTGGTTGATTTTGTTTTGATTAACTTGGTTGGTCTCCTACTGAACTTGATGCTGTTTGGAGTCTGTTACCCATTAACATGGATAAGGTTCAACCAGGAATTTTCTGCAAAGATTAAATACAGAATTAGAGGATCCCCTTACCTTTCTATCACTTTTTCAAGATTGCCTCCAAGACTCTCCAGTATCTCTGGTAGCTCTGAACTTTGTTCTCATTTCTTCAGGACAGAAAAAGTACATGTTTTCTCTCAAGATCTTAGCCACTCAATGTGGTGCCAACTTCAGACTGTCCTTAGGCTAAAACCCATTTTAAAACAGGGGTCCCTTCTTCCAAATGCCCTCTTCCTTCCTGCTTTTATTCACTCATTAGCTTGTGAGGTAGTTGTTTCTCATATTTTATCAGTAGAAAGGAAGTGTGCCCCCACTAATTTATTTTTGAAGTTTCCTACTATTGTCTGCCTTCCCTCTTTTCTTCTAAGATTTTCTCCCATTATTCATTTGGATCTTTTTCTTTTACAATAAAATTTTTCCTCTTCTTTTTAATGTTTATTTATTTATTTTGAGAGAGTGAGAGAGCAGGGGAGGGGCAGAGAGAGAGGGAGACAGATAACCCCAAGCAGGCTCTACACTGTCAGTGCAGAGCCCAATGCTAGGCTTGAATATCCATGAGATCATGATGTGAGCAGAAACCAAGAGTTGAACACTTATCCAACTGAGCTGCCCAGGTGCCCCAACATTAAAACTGTTCTTAAATAATCCTTGGTAGCACTTTCTTTATTTTATTTTTTTTTAAATAGTTTATTGTCAAGTCGGTTTCCATATAACACCCAGTGCTCATCCCCAAAAGTGCCCTCCTCCATGCCCATCACCCCCTGCACTTTCTTTTTTTAACAATGACACACTAAAAGGCAAATTAAAATATTTTTTAATGTTAATTTTATTTTTGGAAGAGAGAGAGAGAGAGTGTGGGAGGGGCAGAGATAGAGAGAGATACAGAATCCAAAGCAGGCTTCACGCTCTGGGCTGTCAGCACAAAGCCAGATGCAGGGCTGGAACTCACAGATGCTCAACCAACTGAGCCACCCAGGTGCCCCCTAAAAGGCAGATTAGAAGATCCACACTGGTAGGTGTACTTAATGAGTGGTAGACTTTCTTTAAAGGTAACTTTGCCAAGATTTTTTCATTATTTTGATGGTGGACCAGCACATGTGCATATCTACATGTCTTTTCTTTGGGACTAGTCAGTGATATGGTCAAATATCTTAGAAATCATTTTCATTCTGAAAATATATTAATCAGGTGGTGGTCATCATATAGATACAAATCTTTAATAAAATTCCTTCTTCAAATATAATATATTTTATAATATGATATACTTTACTTGTGCTTTTCTCAATGAAAACTTGCCTAATGACTAAATTAAATATTTCAGTTTGAATATTTAAAAAATCAGACAAGCAGAACTCCCTCAAATCTTAAAAGTTTGGTGTAAGTGCTAGATGATGGCATTGTATTCCAATCACCCTTTATTTTCATTAGGAATTTTATTTCATCCCTGGTAAAAGAGGCTTTTTTTTTTTTTTATTATTTTTTTTAATTTTTTTTAATTTTTATTTTTATTTTTATTTTTTTTTTACAAATAGTTTATTGTCAAATTAGTTTCTACATAACACTCAGTGCTCATCCCCAAAGTGCCCTACTCAATGCCCATCCCCCCCTCCGCCCCACATCCATCAGTCCTCAGTTTTTGTGTAGCAACATGGATGGACCTTGAGGGTGTTATGCTGAGCGAAATAAGTCAGGCAGAGAAGGACAAATATCATATGTTTGCACGTATAGGAGGATTAGGAGGAACTTGACGGAGGAACAAGGGGGAGAAGAAGGGCGGAAATGGTGGGGGAAAGGGAGAGAGGCAAACCATGAGAGACTCTTGAATGCTGATAAAAGAGGCTTCTTGGTCACAAGGATTCTATGTTATAGCCATCCAAAACTATTTATATTCTTTCAAACAGAATTTACTCTTGCATCTTTTCATGACTTTACAGAGAATATACTTTCTTCCTAAAATGTTCCCTTTATCTCTGTTTGGCTGCAGAACTTCTACTTTCCCTCAATATCCAGCATAGTGATCTCTTCTGTGAGACCCCTGACTTTTACAGAATATACATTCTGACTTCGTTCATCCCTTTTATGCCTAACTTAAACAGTACATCTGCCTCTATTAAAATACTTATTGACTTATGTTTTAATAACTTTGTTTATGTCTCCCTTACTAGTTTATGACTCCATGTGGTCATGTCAAGGACATGATTTTATGAAGCCATCTTACCAACTAACAGCATCTCCACTAATGACCAAAGAGGTCCACACCAATCACATTCAATATTGTCCTGTGGTAAGTCAAATTACCCCAGATGAGAACTTATTCTTTTATTATGGAATAGCATTTAGGTAAAAAATACATACATACATACAAACACACATGTGTGTCCATGGGTGTATGTATATGCATGTCATTATCGATATTTTAGAAAAGTATTAGCTAGAGCTATTTTATATTCCAGTATTTAAAATTCTAACCTGTGAAAACTCAGAACCTCATTCTCCAAACTCAAATATATGCATTACAGGTAGCACAGAGCCTGTTACCCTTTATCTACTATGATTTTGTAGTGAAATTTAATATGAGAGAGATGGTTGTTTCTGTAGTGAATTTGCAATATGTTTTCATTTTGAAATATTGAATATTGTGTATTCATGTGTGCAGGGGTCACCTGGATAAATTTATAGAACAGCTTTTTAAGTATTATAGATTTTACACAATAATAGACATGGAATCACTACTTACAAAATAATCTGCAGAAGCTTATATTTCAATTATAAGTGACAAACCCCAGACCTGGTATATAGAGTAGGCCCTGAGCAGTACTTTTTCCAGATCTTCCTGTTACTAAACAGTTTGCAGGAGAACCCAGCAGGTGTTGTGTGAATCTACTGAAGAATTAGGAAAAAATATTCTCCAAGTAAATTTAGTTTAAAACTCCATAGTTTTAGAGGATTGTGAATAGAGGCAATACCTCATATCATGTCAAGAAATGTGACATGACTGGGATGCCTGGGTGGTTCAGTCAGTTAAGTGTCTGACTTTGGCTCAGGTCATGATCTGGCAGTCTATGAATTCGAGCCCTGCGTTGGGCTCTGTGCTAACAGCTCGTAGACTGGAGCCTGCTTTGATTCGAGTCTCCCTCTCTCTCTGCCCCTCTCCTGCTTGCACTCTGTCTCTGTATCTGTCTTTCTCTTTCCTCTCTCTCTCTCAAAAATAAACATTAAAAAAAAAGAAATGTGACATGATAAAGAAACAAATGCTCTTACAGATGTAATAAGATTTCATGAAGCAACAACTTCAGACATGCTGGAAATAAAAGTGAAATTATAAAGGACTCTGTCTTCACTTTAAATGTACCCACTGTATGTTTCATAACATTCAAATGAAATACTTCTCTGAAAAGAAGTGTGCCACTAATTTTCTGAGAATTCTTACAAATTTCCTCACCTCACATGTGAACAAAATTAATATTTAAAACCACGAGAATGTTTATTTAACCAGATAGACTCTGGAGAATCAAAGAAACAGGAAAAATTGATAAAACATGATCAAAACAACTATAACACGCTATATTTCTGTACTGGTGAACAAATGCAGTATAGTAAGTGGGTAGCTACCAGGAGGCAGGATTGGGGGCAGGATGTTGACCATGGCTGGGTCCTTCATTGCAATCCCCTTAAGACTGGAATGCGTTGGCTGTGCACCACTGAGTCTGCAATGGGGAGGGCAGCTTTCCCCCATAAAGTGTCTCAGGTAAGGGCTCTGCAATCACCTATGGTGGGACCTAGAAGATCACATATAAAATTTTGGCCTGAAGCTGGATTCCCCAAATGCCAATCTAAATAACTGGTACTAAGTTAAAATGTTCTCTTCTAAGGAATAGATCAGTCTGATCTCTTTGAAAAAAAAAAAAAAAGAATTCAAGTTGGGATGCATGATTCAATAAGTTATACAGATCAGTTTAAAGCCTTGTAGTCAATATGGAACTATAAGTAGATCATTACCATGATTTGAGATATTTAGTTTTAAATTTTAATTCATATCCACTTATTTAAATATTAAAATAATAATAACCTCCCACAAAAATAGTCAACTGATCTCTGACAAAGATGCAAAGTCAATTCAATGGAAAAAGAATAGTCTTTTCAATAATTGGTGCTGGTACAATTCCACATCCATATATGGAAAAAAAAAAAAAGGAAAAAGAACCTAGACAAAGACCTTATACCTGTCATGGAAATTTGCTCAAAATGGATTATAGACCTAAATATAAAATTTACAAATATAAAACTTCTAGGAGAAAACATAGGAGGAAACCAACATATAAGCTAGTGGATCTGTTTGCTAGGACTGCTAAAGCAAAATACCACAGATGAAGTGGCTTAAATGACAAAAATTATTTATTTATTTATTTATTTATTTATTTATTTATTTATTTTCTCATAGTTCTGGAAGCTGGAAGTCCTAGAACCGGTATTGGTAGGTTTGGATTCACCTGAAGCCTCTTTTTGGGCAGCAGATGGCTGTGGTCTCTTCCTCTTATTACGGCGGCAGTCACATTTGAGTAGGGCTCCAACCTAATATACAAAAAAAACTGCCACTACCAATTGTGGATGAGGATGCAGAGCAATAGGAGCTCTTATGAATTCCTGCTGAGAATGCAAATGATACAGCTACTTGGAAGACTATTTGGCAGCTTCTTTCTAAGCTAAATATCATCTTACCATATGATCCAGTTGTACTCCTAGGTATTTACCCAACTGATTTGAAAACTTCTGTCCACACAAAAGCCTCCATCCAAATGTTTATAGAATCTTTATTCATAATTGCCAAAACTAGAAGTAATTAAACTGTTCTTCAATCAATTCAATGGAATACTATTTAATGATTAAAAGCAATGTGCTACAAAGCACAAAAAGACTTGGATGAATTTTTTTTTTTAATTTTTTAATGTTTTATTTATTTTTGAGAGAGAGAGAGAGAGGTCAGAGAGAGAGGGAGACACAAAATCTGAAGCAGGCTCCAGGCTCTGAGCTGGCTGGCAGCACAGAGCCCAAAGCGGGGCTCGAACCCACGAACCACGAGATCATGACCTGAGCTGAAGCTGGGTGTTTAACCAACTGAGCCACTCAGGCACCCCAAGAATTGAGTGAATCTTAAGTACATATTGCTTAGTAAAAAAGCCAGTATAAAAAGGTTATATATTTTATGATCTCAGTTATATGATCTTCTGGAAAAGTTAAAACTATAGAGACAGTAAATACATCAGTGGTTGGGTTTAGACTGGGGCTGGGAGGGGTTGAAGAGGTGAAGCACAGAAGATTTATTTAAGGCAGTGCAACTATTCTTTATGATATATAATAGTGAGCATATCATGCTGTATGCTTGTTAAAATCTATTAGAACTTTACAGCCCAAAGAACAGACCTTACTATATGCAGATTTTAGAAAATGATTTAGGCAGTTTAGAGATCTCAGAATGAAATCCAGATGATGACAAAACATAACCTAACTGAAATGTTAAATTAATTAAACAAGGAGGCCGTTAAACTGAGATGGCTTTAATGCCTTAGACACCCATGTAAGCAAAACCAAATCTAAGCCTGAAATGACTCAGGGTTAAGGAATCAAAACCTAAGGACAACCAATCACAGCCAACTGGGCTTTCCAAATAAGGCAACTGCTTAAGCTACAGGCAGTCAAATAATTTCCTAGTTTGCTTCTACCTCATCTCTCTTTTTATTTTTTAAAGTTTATTTATTTATTTTGCGGGGGTGGGGGGTGGGGGGAGAAAGTGTCTGGGGGGAGTGGGGAGGAACAGAGAGTAAAGGAGACAGAGAGCATCCCCAAGCCGGCTCTGCACTGCCAGCCGGCTGTAGGGCTCAAATCCATGAACTCTGAGACCATGATCTGAGCTGAAGCCAAGACTCGAACACTTAACCAATTGAGACACCTAGGCCTGCCTGCTTCCACCTCATCTCTTTACAAGTGTTTCTCCTGGCTCCTGTTGGAGGAGCACTTCCAATCATTTCCAACCATTTACGGTTTGGCACTACCCAATTCCAATGGATTTTGCTCAGATAAACTCTTAAGATGTTTAACATGCCTCGGTTTAATAGTTCTACAAATGTATGAAACAAACTCAGTGGGGATTGAAATGTATGAAACAAGTCAGATGACCTGAGTAACGTTGGAAAATAATAGTCTGAAGATCAAAGTCAAAGGGACCTCCACAAAACACTGTACTGTAGTTAGAAAAGTTATTTCCCACAGGAATGCAGATTATCAATTCTGAAACCTGAGTAGACACTCTAACAGACACTGCACAGAAGAGGATATGTGGGAGGCAATTCAACTGATAAAGTGATGCTCAACATCACTAGCTATAAGGGAAATGCATCACACTACACACATTAGAATGGCCCAAATTAGAGCTACTCATCAAACCAAAGGCTGGTGAGAATAAAAAGCATTGGAACACCTCTATATTGTTGGGGAGAATGCAAAATAATACAACCACCATAGAAAACTATTTTCTATGAGATTAAACATAGACTTAACCAAAAAAAAATTAAAAAAAAAAACCAAAGACTTAACCACATACCAGCATTCTCTCTTGTATATTTACTCTAGAGAATGAAACATTATGCTCACACACAAACCTATATGCAAGTATTTATAGTAGCTCTATTACAATTGCCACAATCTGGAAACAGCCTGAATGTCCTTACTGGATGAATTAATAAACAAACTGTAGCCCATCGGTACAATGGGATACTACTCAGCATTGAAAAAAATTGAATTTTTATTTAATTTTCATTAGTATAAATTTAACCTTAAAAAGTGACATTTGCTTTAGTTATTGAAAAATTTTAAGGTATGTTTGGAACAACCTGGGTATGTGACTATTCTTTTTCAACTGTGAATCTTATAAAATTGAAAGATAGGAGCACGTTTGTGGCTCAATTGGTTAAGCCTCCATCTCTTCGTTTCAGCTCAAGTCATGATCTCACAGCTTCGTGGGTTCAAGCCCCACATAGGCTCTGTGCTGGCAATGTGGGCCCTAGTTGGGACTCTCTCTCTCTCTCTCTCTCTCTCTCCCCCTCCCCACTCACGCTGTCTCACAAAATAAAAACACTTAAAAAAATAAAAAAATAAAATTGAAATACAGATAAAATACATCTGATAAAATTTAACTTTCTTTCTTTTCTTTTTTCTTTTTTCTTTTCTTTTTTTTTTGGTTGTTTTGTTTTGTTTTGTTTTGTTTTGTTTTGAGACAGAGAGACTGAGCATGAGCAGGGGAAGGGCAGAGAGAGCAGGAGACACAGAATCCAAAACAGGCTCCAGGCTCTGAGCTGTCAGTACAGAGCCTGAAACGGGGCAGAACCCATGATCCATGAGATCATGACCTGAGCCAAAGTCGGACGTCTAATGGACTGAGTCACCCAGACACCCCTAACTTTCAAATCAAGATGTGTTGTAAATGTAAAATTATAACTGGATTTTGAGCACTCAGTCCAAATCAAGAATATAAACTACATTACTCATTTTTATGTGGATTATATTTTAACATGACTAAGATTTGGGATTTGTTTGGTTAAAAAATTATTAAATTCAAAAAATAATAGCAATATTAAGAGCCATGTAAGTTATCAGGTAGTGGATATAAGGACACAGATAAGGATGAAACAATAGTGAAAAATCACAGAATGCTACAGAAATTTGGGAAGATACAGGAGATAAGAGAAGGATTTAAAAGGGAAGATGATTGCAATTAGCCAACCACAATGACATTGGTGCTGAACTGATTAATTTAGGCTCTGAGTTTCCACTCACCAAGTGTTAAACTAATTTTTCTTTAACAAATTGGCCTATGGAGATCATTGAGATTGGCATCTTTTAAAGTTAATGAAAGGGAGGCTTTGAAAGAAATGTTTCGGTGTGCTCCTTCAATAAATTGCAATGCCCCTTCAGAGGGAGAAGCTGAATTAGTTAGGAGGTGATGAATTAACATTTTAAAGGTGTAAATCCAATTCTCAAGGTCAATGCTTTGTGTTAGGTTGGTGGGTCAAAGTTTGCCAATATAAGAGAAGGGAATTTAGGTTACCATGAGACTTAATATCATATACGTATATTCATCATTGGGAGGCATCCCTCTATCTTTTTATTTTCCTGGAATGAAGGCTTTATGCAGTTGGGAGGAGTAAACAAAATGGTGTGGTCTGCTCTTAGAATCTCTTCCTGTCTGTGGCTTAAGCCAGAATGGCATTCTGATACCTCATTTATTATTACAGTCATTCTTTGTCAGGAGACACGGTGTACACGATGAGATTTAAGGTTCAAATCAAATTTTAAAATGTGTGTTTTTTTCTGTTTCTCTATAATAAGAAGAATATTTCCTTTAGATATATGTTTTTTAACCAGGGATTAAATCTCCTTGACTTTTCCAGATTCTGATAGAAGACAGTCTGTGTCCCAGTAAATAATGCTGGGAAAATATAAGGAGAGAAGAGAGGCAAGTAGTGGATTTAGGATTTATTAGCCTTTTCTTCTATATAACTAAGTAATGGCTCTGACTCCCTGTTTTCTTCAGTGCTTCCCAGATCAGGACAGGGTCGAGGAAGGCTGTAGGACACATGAAGGAATCTTAATATGATTTATTTATGCACATGTAAGGTGACCCTCTCTCTCTCCTGATTACTCATGCCACATAAAAAATTTACTAGTTGTTTTCATTTCCTCCTATAGAAAAGATTTAACCACACACACAGGCTCCAAGAAAAATATGGTTAAGATATACCTTTTTTTTTTGTTCCATTTTTTAATGTCAATCAGTAATCAGTTTCATTTGATTTTATGAGAATATTTAAACATTGCTATAATGCATGAAGTTCTTTCTACATTTTGTGTCAGTATTACATTTTTAAGGCTATGTATTAAGTTAATGGTTCATTTAGTTTTTAAAACTAAACTAAAAATTATGTGAAACTAATTAATTGAATGATAATGAAAAGGAAAGGAAAGGAAAAAATATACTCAGATATTTTTGTCTTACTATTATTTTTTGAGGCTACAAAAAAGCCCAGTATATTTAGACATGAGTTTAACAAAATGAAGCATTAGACTCTGATATCTGAACTCTAAACTACTTTCTTAAAAATGTATTTATTTTTGAGAGAGAGAGAGAGAGAGAAAGAGAGAGAGTATGTGTGTGGGGGGAGGGGCAGAGAGAGGGGGACAGAATTCCAAGCAGGCTCTGTGCCAGCAGCCCAGAGCCCAGTATTTGGCTCATATTCCAGAACTGTGAGGTCATGACCTGAGCCAGAATCAAAAGCCAGTCACTTACTTAACTGACTGAGCCACCCAGGCACCCCCGGCCTTCAAACTACTTTTAAAAACTCCTTGTCTTGGGGCACCTGGATGGCTCAGTCAGTTAAATACCCCACTCTTGATCTCAGCTCAGTTCATTACCTCATTGTTCATGAGTTTGAGCCCCACATTGGGCTCTGTGCTTGTGGCACAGAGCCTGCTTGGGATTCTCTCTCTCCCTTTCTCTGGCCCTCCCCTGCTGGTGTGGGCTTGCTCTCTCTCAGGCTCTCTAAATAAATAAATTAGTAAGCTTAAAAATTCCTTGTCCTATTTTTCCAAGTAAGCCAGATGGTTCTGCTTCTTATTCTCTAGAACTCACTCCTTACCACTGTTACTCAAATAATTTCCTCCGGTTAAATATCTTCTCCCATTCCCGCCCCCTTGAAATTTACAAACCATTGAAGCACTGATCTCCAGTGGCACCTCCTCCAGCCCCCAACAATCTCTCCCTCACCTAGATCTCCATCCAGTGCGCATGCTCAGCGGCGCACATTGGCGCCGCACACCAGCCAGCATCCGTTCTAATTGGTTAGCTATATTTTTTCCCCACCGGAAATTATGCCATATCAATTTTTAACTTTTAACATTTTATTTTTGCTGCCCATTATTAATTCAATGAATATTCATCGAGCCTCTGCTCTAGACACTGGGGATAAATAATGCATAAAAATTAACTCAGTGTTTCCCCTTATGGAGCTTATATTCTAGGAGGCTTTCATTCACATATTTGACCACGTTTTGATTCTAATAATATGTCTTGGTAATTATATTTTCACAGGTATAGATCTTATGTCTGTAACTATACTTCAGATACTTCTAGGATTATCTCAATCATTGTGTCCAATATAATGTCCAGAATAGAGCTTACAAAAACAGAGTCAAAGAAAACTGGAAGAATCTTTGGAGATCCATAAAAAAAAAAAAAAAAAAGTTGAATTACAGAATAGAAAATTAATAGGGAGAGAAAGAGCCAAGCCTAAAGTCACACGGTGAAATATTCTAAGCAAATACTTATTGATTTGATAAACGTGAAGAAATCTCTGGTTTAAACTCTTACTCTCATGAGAGTCTTTGCCTCACTTGCTGGTTTACATTTTTCAAGTCCTCAGTAGTTTATTGGGCAACAGATTTTCAGAGACATATTTTCAATGAATCTCTCTATTTTTACAGATGGGAAAATGAGCCAGAAGATAATTTAACAAGTTGATTTGTTCAAGAACATATCAGCTGAATATAGACAAGCTGCAGCAATAGCAGCAAAAATATACATAAACTGTAACTGGGTGTTTTATAAGGCAGTGAGCAGAGGCATAACTTGCACTGATGAAGAACAGAAGCAAATTTGATTAATCAGAACACAGAGCAATATGAAATAAAATAGGGTGCAAAAAACAGACACATTTACAGCCATCTGATTTGGAAGCAGAACACTCATAAATTTTAAAATTCATGCCTTGTCAGTTTAGAATTTCTAGCCCAGATAAGATGGCATAGGTTTCATTTTTCTCTGCTCCACCTTAGTACAATTATAAATCCCAGAAAGAATACAACAGGCAACTAAAGGAGAAATCTGAAAGGTGGCAAAAGGAAGGAGAAATGGTTTGGGACCCCCACAACTGGAGGAATAACACAATGGCCTCATCCCATAATTAACAGAAGAAAGTCACCCAGCTCTCGTGTTTCCTGATACCCAGTCTAGCAACAGAAGGAACAGCTCAGGTAGGTTCATTGCTTCTCCTGAATCCAAGAGGAGTTCCACCAACATCACTAGACAAGAACAAAAATTGAGAGCCTGGCAAGGGATAATTTAAGTGGCAAGGGAAAGGGTTTAAATCACAAATGTACCAGGTGTAGAAAATCAACCAAAAAGTTTAGTGATTTGGTGACTTTTTTTTTCTTTTTTACCTCACATGGCCATGACTCTTCTCACCATATATCAGAAATATATTATTTTATTGGAGAGAGATGAGTATTCCACTTGTTTCCATATTTTGGGGTCTTTTTCACCTTTTTTTAATTTGGGGATCTTTCTACAATATGTTGCAGTATTTGAAAACTATTGACTGAAATGACCAATGACTGCTTAGCAGTGAAGGTTATCCCTACTCTCAGGGTACTTCTACATGGAAAGCTGCCAACATGTCCAGAGAATATTGGATTGTGCTTGTGTTGACTATTGTGTTTCCAACATAATTATTTTTTGCAATTGATTTGTAGCACCACTAGGAAATGCTGGCATAGAACTCTAAATTTGTTGTTGAGCCTACATTAAATTTTAATGAATATAATAGAGGGAAATTGGCCCTATGGTTTAATAGAATAGCAGGAATCAAAATTTGTGACTTTGTGCTCTTCCAGTCGATATATGAAACTAAAAGTTTCAAAATTTTGTTGCTGGCACGTGAATTTCTGTGATTTTTAAAATACTTGTCCCTATATAACATTTTTTTCTGTAATAACTCAAATTGTATGCTTCTATTTTCCTTAAGTAATCCTAGAATTGGGAATCCATGGAATATTTTGTTCCCATGGATTGTTTTTATGCTTAGAACCTAAAGGAAGAATTAAATGAAGAAGAAAAAAAAGAACTAGATCTTTGTAGAGAATACTTATGCATAAATGTAGTTAAGTGATTTACCTTTGAGTCTTCTATTCATTAAGTTTCCTCTGAAAGCCATACCTGATATTTTCCCATTTAGTTAGGTTAATGTCAAATCATAATCTAATATTATCTTTCATTACCCATATGGCTAACCCTTTTAGTCAAAACTATCAAGATGATATGAACAAAATTCCTTTAGTTAAAACAATCTCATGTCAGGCAAAAGTCTTTTTCTCCAAAGACCAGATTTGAGAAAATAGAGCAGAGGTGAGGCAATTTGGTGTTATTAGACATTCCAGATGCTAGATTCAAGATCCAAATTATCAGAGTCTTACTTTCTACATTACACATATTCTAAAGGTAAGGGTGAAAACAATTCAGCCTATCAGTTCTGATGAGATAGATGATAAAAAGATTAAAAATAATTGAGAGAAACGATAATAGTAATGAAAATTAAATTTTACTGACAACTTATGGGACCTTGCCTTTCACTAAACATTTTACATGTTTAAAAAATTGTGAACCTTATAACATAAGTGATATGTTAATTTTCAGTTTACAGAGATGTTGAAACTAAAGTTTATAGAACATACTCAAGAACACACAGTTCTAAGTGGCAAAGTGGGGTCTTGACCTCAGAGCCATCTAACCTTGGAGGACATAGTGATATTCAATATGTATTCTGTCTTCCCAGTAATGAAGCTGTAATGATTGATAACTTTATAGCTTTATCTACATTATGAATTCAACAGTTCCTATTTGCCAGTGGCACAGTAAGCATTATGTTTATCTAAATCTAACGGAGGTATATTTCAAGAATCTGCTAGTAGCTACGTAAATATAATAAGAATTAGAAACATATTGACAAGGGGCACTTGGGTGGCTCAATTGGTTAAGCATCTGACTTTGGCTCAGGTCATGACCTAGCTGTTGTAAGTTTGAGCCCAGCATCCGACTCTGCTGTCAGGGCAGAGCCTGCTTCGAATCTTCGAATCCTCTGCCTCTCTCTTTCTCTCTCTGCCCTTCTCTCTCTCTCTCTCTCTCTCTCACACACACACACACACACACACACACATGCTCTCAAAGATAAACATTTAAATTAAAAAAATAAACATATCAACAAAAGAAAATAATAATTTAAGTTAAAAGGAGACATATGAACTTGAATTACAATTCCAGTATCACTTGTGATTTCTTTCTGGTTTTCTGGTAAATTTATAAAGGTCCAGGGATCCTCTAAAAGTTTGACAAAGCCTTTTAGGATTAGTTGCTTGGTTTTGGGATTATCAAATTTGGGGAGCTGACTTATGCTAGGTAACTAGACTCTCAAGGACTAGAAGTCTAAATCACAACTGTAGCTTTTAATTTATATAGAAAATTTTAATTGCCAAAAAATAAGAACTTTCATTCCTGATGGTCATTTTTTCTCTCTGCTGAAACATTATATTTGAGGCCAAATTGGTGTAATATAGTAAGTTTAATCATGGGCCCTAGACAGAGAGGTCATTGCTCTGATTTGAGTCTTTGGTGGTATCATACACTATCTGATGCATCCTATAAACCACAGAAGAAAGCCAGACTTTGCGTGAGATTGTCAAAGTACTCCATTCATCATGCTGAGATGCAGACAAAAAGTGCCATTTGTTTCACCTCAAAGTTGGCTAACCAACTTCTAACTAAGATAGTCTTTCTAAAATGATGCTAACACTTTTCATCAGGTAGTTGAGTACTGGTTCGGCAGTTTTCAACCTCATCAGATACGATGCTACTATTTTATAATAATTAGTTGTAATTCTCCCTTTATGATCATAAAACACATAGAAAAATAAAGCAAACTTCATCCATACTTTAAAAGAAATGCGTGTTTGAATACATAGTACATTAATAGAAAAATTTAAGGTACAGTAAAGCCAACAGATCAGGAGACAATTGTGACTGAAGAGCTTGTTATTCATAGTTCCCAAGAGGAGGGGGCATACAATGTCATGGAGGGCCACACAGAGAAGCACCAGTGTTGGTCAGGAGGCAGAGGAAAGTGGGGGGGTAGAGAACTATGGGAAAGAGACTTTACTGTTGTTTCCACAGGAAGGAACAGGTGAGGCAGGGTAAGCAAACTTAGGACTGACTAGTTTGAATAATTTCAGCAAACTCCTGAGCATTAGGGGGTTCCCCTAGTTGTCTGGTACCTTGTCCTGGGGTGATTAGAGCAGGTGGATAGTGGCCTGAAGTAGGAGAGCCTATAAAGGAGATGGTTGGGGTGTAGGCTCTGGATTGGCTGGTTTGTATTTGAAAAGTATGTCTTCAGGCAAACTGTTTACTCTCTCTGGTGACTGACTAAGCCTAAGAGGGGCAATCCCAATAGGGTCTGTTTTAGAATATAGAAAATGAAAAGACATGGTCAATACAACCCAAAATCTATTAAAGGAGCTTGATTTATAATATGTATTTCAGTATACAGATGCTCAGGCATGACTACACAGGAAGATGTAATGAAATGATCAGACCTTCACATGAACACATGAAAATGGCACAAGAGTAGACTGGTGCTGGTGGAGTTTTCATTTATTACTTCCTTGCATAGGTTTATTTTTCTTTTTTGAGACTAGAATATCCTAATTAGCTTATAACCAGGGGACTACCGACCCCAAACAATTCTTAGAAAAACAAAGAAAATCCTCTTTCAATTTGCATGGTAATGAATGACCTTTCTTGATTTCTTGAGATTTCAGTATATATTTACTAATTAGCTGTCCAAAAACATTTTGAGTCTCTGTGTAAAACTGAGTTGGGTTCTAGACTCAGCTAATTATAGCTTTTCTTCTATGTTTATGCCAACAGAGACACAGGAAGTAATGTCTAACATAACAAAGTTCTTGGTTTTTCCCATACATGGCACTGTCTCGTATTCTAGCACTGGCCCATTAGACACAGTGGTAGAGCCAGTTCTGGATTGTGACATCCTCCTAAAAACACCTGTCATGCCAAATTGTGCCTTTAAAAAACCACAGGGCTTACGGCAGGGGAAAATGTAGTTAGAAGCACAACACTCAAAAATTTTGTCAGCAACATGTTATAAAAAACCGCATTGAATCCTTATAAAAATGGTAGCAAAATGTTAAACGTGTTCAATGTTAGTAAGTGTATACATTCTAGGGTAAATACAGCATTTTGCCTTGCAAAAGACCTGGAGTTTGCTTGGGGAAGTGAGGGTGGGAAGGGCTTTATGAGTTATCATGAAGAAGTTATTATGAAGTGATCAAAGAAAGTTTTCTGAAAATAGGGTAGGGAGGGTTTGTAATATCAAATGTGGATGAGTTGACTCATTGCCTTCCTGCTGGTGATCTCTCTCAGCCTCACTTCCCCCGGGCATGTCCTTTTCCTTTGAAATGTAGGTCTTTTGGAGCATGGACTTATATTAGATACCTACTTCATCAAAACTGAAATTTTGATTCAATGTGTTACCTTAGCCTTCAATAAATGTCCGCCTCATTGCTGGAAAATTTTTTTTTCTGCTTTCTTATCTGCATTGGGAGCTTCACCTGGTGGCTGAAGATGTTGGAAATAGTTGTGATGTTGGAAACCACTAAACCTTGTAGAGGCCACTTTTAGGCAGTCTTGAGCTACGGAACATAGAAAGGGCCCACAGTGCCCCACCTGGCTAAATACAGACAGGCCCATCAGGTGACCCACCTCAAAATATCCACAGGCCCTAAATGACCAATGGGCTACTTACAACCAGGCACAGTTCCCAAAAAAGGGAAAATTCCATATGTTGCTATACCTCCTCACCTTCCCTCCTTAGAAGCAGCCCCAGTCCACTACCTCCTTGCAGGCAGCCTTTCCTCTGCTGTCCTGCCTGCCACCTCTTGTGGTGTATTCAATTAACTTCCATCTCCTTTGTTCTGGCTTAGGTGAATTCTTTTACCTCCCATTGTCACCAGCTTCCACCTCATCATCACCCAACATTTGGGGTCCCTATCCAATCGAGAGATCCCCCATTTAGACACCACAAACCTGCCACTACTAGCACCAAAAGGATCCTTATAAGGATTTGATGATTTCCATTAGGATCCTCCAGTGCTTTCTCTTTTCTAAGCACTACTTGGTGTTTTGACTCAGAATTCTTAAATAGACTTGAGATGTTGCATAAGTATTTTGTTTTGTTTTATATGTAAAATTTCACAAATACAAAAGAATAAAACATAATTTTGTAGGATAACACACATCATGAGCTGAGATAGCTTGAATAAAGAGAGAGCAAGAGAGTGGGAGAGTGTGTGTAATGTGTGTGTGTGTGTGTGTGTGTGTGTGTGTGTTGTGAGGTGGAAAACTTTTCCTTTCTTCCCTTCTAGGTTCTTTGGCTAGTCTAATAAATAAATTTACATAAGCCAAATTAACAGGAGAAAAACAAATTTCATAAGCATAGGAGACCCATCAAAATATAAAACTCCAAGGCACTTGGATGGCTCAATTGATTGAACGTCCAACTTCTGCTCAGGTCATAATCTCGTGGTTCATGAGTTCGAGCCCCACATTGAGCTCGCTGCTGTCAGTACAGAGCCCACTTCGGATCCTCTGTCCCCTCCTGTGTCTTCCCCTCCCCCACTTGTGCTCTCTCAACAATAAATAAAACATTTAAAAAAATATGAGGCTCCCCAGAAGTCAGGTATTGAGGTACCTGAGGTATTGAGATACCATCCTGAGCTAAGTGGAAGGAGGTAGGTGTCTTAGGTTTCAAAGGGGAGGGAGACAATTCGTAAGAAAATGAAAAGAGCAAATGTTTCATAAACAAAAGTTTGCCTTGCCATGCATATAAGTCTTTCTGGATATAAAAGTTATCTCTTCTAATAGCTCTCCTTCTTGAACAGACCACATATCTAAATTCTTATAGGCATTTAATGGAATTTTAGGCATTTAATAGGGAGGTAAAAAGTTCTTCCTTAGTCTGATGGGCACTGATAGTCTTCAGCTCAAAATAATCCACATGCAAAGTAGCACATTCTGGGGGTGGTGTATTCTGCTTCCCCTAGTGTGTGGTGTATTTTGTGTATTCCCACACAGTTGGGTTCATCTAGGTGCAGTTTTCTGCATTCACCTTAATGTTTCCTGTGGATGAAATTTTGCAAAAAGCAAACTCAAAATTCATGTTATACTCAGATTGCTCCCTGAGCAATTAATTGCCTTGGAAAAAATTCATGGGTTCACAACAAGTGTTATAGCAGAAGGACTGCATGCTCAGTCATTGCTATAACAAAAACATCCCACAAACGTTTTCAGTATCCCTCTGGGAATGAGAACCATTGCTGTATTTCTTCTTTATTCTGGTTGGGGAAGTGTTATCTTTAGAGACTTTTTGTCACGCTGATGTCATGTATTAGTTTAACTCTTGAAATACTCTTTTACATTGCTCTCACAGCTACTGATACATACCAAGTTACCACAAGAAAAAAAAAAAGGGAAAAATTAACTCAATTGTGAAAGAACAGAGAAACAAACAATGAAGAGGGTATGAGTCATGAAGAATAAATGAGCATTATCCAGGCAGCCTGACCAAAGGCCATAAGGCATGATTTTATTGAACAGAGAGTAGCATGGAGTTGAATTGGGTAGAATATGTACTGTATTGATGGAGTGGCAGGGAAGGACTCTGGAAATTCTTTGCTGTGCTAATAAGTCTGGGTAGTAATCTTGGGAGATCACCAACCATCAAGACTTGCAGGCTGAAGGAATGTTCATGTGCATTTGGAAAGATTAGCTGCAGGGACAGACTGAGGCCATTCCTGGAAAGCTTGGTGGGATGATGCCGTGTATCTATTGCAACCATCAGAAAAGGTTCTCAAAAAAATGCAAAGTATAAACTTGAGCCAAGGCAAGCATGTGTATTTGAAAAAAATTATGGGAAAAAATAATCACTGCTATTTGTTGAGTAACTACTATATGTCAGGAAGCATCTCGTGCCCTCTAGCATTTTGTTTTTAAATCCTCATAACATCCATATGAATTTGATCTCATCTGATCATATTTTTACCTCTTTTATACATATGAGAAGACTAAGACAGTGCAGTTTAATTAATTTGCCAAAAATGAATCAGTTAGAAAGTGGCAGATCAAGGATTGGGCCTATGATCTGTGACCTCCCCAGAGCCTTCTCCTTAATCATTACCTTGCACTGCTTTTGTTTAAAACAGCAGCTGCTTCTGGAAGAGTATGTTCTAGGAAGAGAGAGGCTATGTAAATAGGGTCTTCCTATGTGTCAAATGGTCTAACCAGTTTATGCCAATTCTGGCAACACAATTACTAACAGTGAACCTTTTTACTCTCAAAAGTACCCAATTATGGGGAAAGAAAGCAAATGACAATAAACTCCCATAAGGTCCTTGTATCATTCAGGAATTGGTACAATTATTTACTTAAAGTACAGTGCAATAAGTCAAGGATGCATCTTGAAATGTATATTCAGCTACTGAAAGCACAAAAAAGTAGTACTAAAATTCAACAGTAGAGAAAAAAGTGTAATAATAAAAAATACCTGATTAATCCAAAAGAGGTCAGGAAGAGAGAAATAAACAACATCAACGAAAGAACAGATGGGACTAGTAGAAACCAAATAGCAGAAAATAGAATTAAACCACCTATATCAATACTTTTTAAAAAATGCTTATTTATTTTGAGAGAGCATGAGTGAGGGGGAGGTAGAGAGAGAAAGAGTGAATCCCAAGCAGGCTCCATGCTGTC
This sequence comes from Hyaena hyaena, assembly GCF_003009895.1. Taxonomy (NCBI): domain Eukaryota; kingdom Metazoa; phylum Chordata; class Mammalia; order Carnivora; family Hyaenidae; genus Hyaena; species Hyaena hyaena. Next base: position 563,726 of record NW_024081292.1, on the reverse strand, counting down.
AGCACAGAGCCTGACACAGGGTTCAAACCCACAAACTGTGAGATCATGATCTGAACTGAAATCAAGAGTTGGGTGCTCAACTGACTGAGGCACCCAGGCACTACACTATATCGATACTTAAAGTATAAGTAGATTAAACACTCAAAAGACAAAAATTATTATTCAGGATAAAATAAATTAAAACAAGATTTAACTTGCACTTTAAATATACACCTTAAATATAAAGAAAGTCGGTTAAAAGTAAGCACCAAACTAGGGGCACAAGAATGAGTGAAAAGGGAACTTGAGGAAATAGTGATGTTATGAAAAGACAGCTCTGAGGAATGAGAGAGGGAGTTTGGTGGAAAAAAATAGGAGATTTCCACTTAACCTTGAAAGTCAGTTTGAACTTGGAGCTCACAGGTTTTCAGAATTCACATCTCCAATAAGAGGTCAAATCAAAAATGCTACTCTACAGAAAAAAATAAAGATGCAAAGTTAAATTAAGACATAATGAAAATATTTTTGCTTAAAATCCAGGACTGGTAACTCAGGCTTCTAACTAATATAGGTGCAATGCTTCCCAATGCTATGCTACTCACTTTACAGTTAATTTGAATGAGAACCATTTCTGATCACATCATCACACATACAACTATAACTGTTCCAAATGAAACCACCTCACAAGAAAATATACCATGAGCAGTTTACTCAATCTAGTTTTACAACAGTCACATCATTAAACACATAAAACGAGTTTCCAGTTGCTTAAGGAATTTACGATTTCCTAGAGATAAAAGCATTATCTATCTGGGTTGACAATTAGTTTCCCAACATTCCTTATATTAAACAATCAAAGTTAACTGAATTATATTTCAGAGAATATTTCAGTCCCAAAAGCATTTTAAAATCTTTCAGTTAAAGGCATTAAAAATTTCATAGCTTGTACATATATGTTGCTAGAACTTATCCACATAGTATATATTAATTAAATGATCACAATTACAGGGACTTTTATGTTGGTCGGAGGGAACAATATTATGTTTTCTAAAAGCTTTCCATTCTTCCATTCAAGTCAGAAATTAGAGAACTAGATCATGTCTGTGAGCTCAGATATGTTTCACATGGAGCATATTACAAAAAGAATATCTGACAAAATAACAACATGTTGGCTATTCTCTGGGTGTTACTGACTGATCCATTAAACTTGGGCTTCATACTAAAAGTTGACCTTAACCTAGGCTTTTGGTAGAGGATAAAATGATATAAAATACTCCTTCACTCTGAAGCATTTAAGAATATTGCTTCTTTTTGTGTTTGAAAATAACTATTGATAGCCAAGTCAAAAAATAGCTATAAGCACTATTTGTACATAGAAATCATCTTCTGGTTTGCTGCCATTTGGACTTGGCGACTATCCTTTTGATTTGTGGCTATTTACAGAGCTATAGCTATTACTATTTGTACCATGTCCACTTCTCAGTGCTAAACTATGTACTTTGATTTCTGACTCTATAGTTTAAAATAATTCCCCTGAAGTTGTTCTCCAGGAACTCAGGAGTTTGGAAGTTTTCTCAGAGGCAAAAGTTGAAACTACACACATGGCAAGATCACTGACAAAGTCATTTCAAAAAAAGGTTGGTACACAGTACCTTATCCCATGAAAGTCAGAAACAACAAAGACTGAGAAAAGGTGCAGATGGAGGGATCTAAGATGGTAGTGGTCACCTTGGAAAAGGGGGCACCAGCTTGCCATGATGATATGGGATCCTTTCCTAGTGTCTTGGGTGGGGCTTCATTTTGGTTCAGTGCTGGTACTGTGCTCTGTGTCCTGGACCTTTCCTGAAGGTCTTGGTGTTCTTTGTAATTTGATTCCCTGCTCAGAGCAACACTGAGCATTTTATAAACTGAATAAGAGCAATTTGTGGTTGCTCTTCAGCCTCTTGCTGAGGACAGAAAGACAGCACATCACCACAAATTGACCAGGCTGAAGGAGAATTATATCAGGCTGAACCAACAAAAAGAACACCTTCCACTCCAGTACTGTGAATAAAACAAACCAAAGCTAAAACTAAACATAATTTCAAAATAATCACGTTCTACTTGGCTTATATATTTGTGTGAAAATCAAATAGCATTTCTTTTGGTTGAACTCAGGGGCAAAAGATATTGTGGGAGTTTAACAGTGATACTCATATTCAAAATAACATGTGTATGTATATACAATAATAAAATCCATTTTTCAACCAAGAATGCCTAAGGAAAGATTCTTAGTTATGATACCATTTGATTTTAGATTTGGTAAATGTATACTTATATGTTTTTAACGTTTATTTATTTTTGAGAGAGAAAGAAAGAGTGAGAGAGAGAGAATGAGTGGGGGAGGGTGGAGAGAGAGGGAGACACAGAATCTGAAGCAGGCTCCAGGCTCCAAGCTGTCAGCACAGAGCCTGACAGGGGGCTTGAACTCATGGACTGTGAGATCATGACCTGAGCCAAAGTCAGAGGCTCAACCAACTGAACCATCTGGGTGCTCTGGTAAATGTATATTTATTTCAAAACTTATTTCAAAAATAAGTTCAGTATTTAAATGATATGCATAATATATTTACTACAGTTTTTTTAAAAAAAGAAAACCATTTTGTGAACAAGTTAATCAGATTTGTAATGTTTAAAGAGAGTAATCACTTTTTTAAAAAATTCAAAAACAAACCAACAAACAAAAACATACCTCCACTTTTCTAAATATCTGCATGGATGTGAAACTGAGTAGAGAACTACAGGTAGAATATATAAATCATTGAATTATCAAAATTACTTAATAATTTTAATAAAGTTGACATTCCCTTAACTATTTCTGAAAACTGTATCTACTTTTCTGAATAAAGAAATAAATAATTTTGAAGATGTAGTCTCTTGAAAGATTAATTTTTATTTGCATATCAAAGGAGATATAAGAACTAGATACTTTTTGCAAAGTATGATGGCAAATACCCATGCCTATTCAACTGCTCTGGCAACAAATACTTGTATAACGCTCTATGTTTTTAAGCACTTTCTGTAAAGTCATGTAATCCCTACAGTTCCTAAGGCTGTTTCCTTCTAAAGGTGAACTAACAAAGCCTCAAGAACTCACTCACATTTACAAAGCCACAAAATAGAAGAACTGAGATGTGGATTCAGGTTTTCCACTAACTTTAGTGTTCTTCAGGTGCAAGTACAGTTATTTGTGATAGAGATTCCTTAATAAATCTCAAACCTGTATTATGGGGCAAATATCAATTCTGAATTGTGTGCCTTACTTTATAAAATGGATAGAAATGCCCTTAAAATGATAGATAGATAGATAGATGATAGATAGATAGATATTAGTAGTTAATTATGTCACATCTTCTTATAGTCAAATTTGAATGGCCAAATGCCAGTCACTAGTCTTGAACCCTGAATAAAAAATGGTTTCTGTTGTCATTATGTTGGATACTGTCATTAGGCTGGAGAAGTCTCATTTATAAATCCCATGCTACACGAAGCAGTTAGTTAGGCTCTTCTGTATAAGCAGATAACTAGGACAAAATGTGATAGATCTTATGTGTATGAAGCATTAAAAGAATATTGATGCAGAAACAAAACATTTTATATGCAGATGAGAGAGAAGAAAGTTCTGGGAAATCCGTGGATTAGCTTGGTACACACTCCCCAAAATAAACAATAAAGCTTCAAAGGGACAGAATCTGTAGTTGCTGACCCTTTCTTTAGTCTGTTCCAAAATGTCTAAAGGCAAAAATAAAATACTTCACTATGCTGCTGCCAAGTTTTTTAAGCTTATTTATTTTGAGAAAGACTGAGAGGGAGGGAGCGGGTGAAGGGCAGAGAAAGAGGGAGAATCTCAAGCAGGCTCTGCGCTGTCAGTGCAGAGTCCTTGCGGGGCTTGAACTCATAATAAACTGTGAGATCATGACCTGAGTCAAAATCAAGAGTTGGACGCTTAACCTACTGAGCCACCCAGGCACCCCTGCTGCCAAAACTTTTTCAAAGAAGCTTGCGAAACAGAAATTTTATGTAAATAATATTCACAAAATATTTCAAATGAAAAAGACCTGGACTCTGTAGTCCAAACTTTCCTTCAAACCACTCTCCTCAGAAAGGAACAAAGAAAATAAACTCTATTTTAAAGCTTTTTAGGCTTCCCTACCTAGTTTCTGCTAGAATAGAATTTGGTATGACTTGTTCAAGACATGTGGTTATTTGCTCCTGGCCAAAGAAATTACATTTCAGTCCAAACCAGTTACTACTAATGATGTCTTTACGTAGCGTAAGTATATATGCATTTGTTCTCATTTTTCCATTCACCTAGGAAACATAAAATATCCCACAGGCCAAATGTTCTAATAAAAATAGAACCTAGATTGTGGTTTCCTAAAATCATTAGAGATGGAGTGGGGGGAATGTGGAGGAGAGAAAGTGGTCTCTTGAACCTTGTAGATACACTTCTTAAGAGTGGAAATCTAAAGTGGCCAGAGTTGGACTCTTGAACTAGTCTCAGAGGATCTCCAGCATTGTTTTGGAAACAGGGGAATGAAAACTTGCCTATGGTTCAGTGCCCACAACATTTTCAACACCACAGTGAACACGAATCTATCAAGGCACCATCTGTGAGCATCATAACCATCCACAGCAAGTGCCAATCCAATGGCAGACAGGCGACTGCCTCTGGCCTCTTGGGAGACGGCCAGCTCCCTGGACCACATCCCCTAAGTAACCTGGAACTTAGTTTTTATTTTCCTATGAAGCAGGGCATGTTTTCCATTGATTTCAATTTCCAAACCAAATGACGGTTGATAAACTATTATAAATGGCAGAGGTGGGAGTATGGGGGAGGTGAATGGTTACATTTAAGTGTGGTAAAGAATTATATAGGCTAGAAAGAAATGGGAATGGAGCTTATGGGCAGGGAAATCTTTGAAATCTTAAATGGGGTCAAAATCTATGAAAAGTGAAGGGAAGAGTCTCCATCCCTCAAGGACAAAGCTGCACAGAGAGGTGGGAAAATGACAGCAATGATGAGAAAATAAAATGAGGATACCATTTTGCTCACAACATCAGAAACTGGCAAGGGATTCATGTGGTGTCTTAAAGTATTGGAGAGACTCAGCTGAAATCAGGTAGAAACTGCACAGCTGTGGGTCTCAGTTATGTGGATCAGAGCCCATGACGACATGGACAGTAAACAGGAATGCTGAAAAAACAAGAGTGGAAATCTGGCTCTTGCTTCAGGCACCTCAAATGATGTCAAAACAAATCACAAAAGCAAAAACGTGGTGGCAAGGGGAGGGGGAAATAGAGGAAATACTATATATACTTTATTGAGTTAATATTAAACTGTGTATTATGTTGATTATTCTTTCTAGATTTCAACACTGATGGCATTCGATATCAGTGTAGGGGGCATACTTACCACCCAGTCATAGTGCAATATCATAAAATTTAGAATCTTGGCTTTTGGCTCAAAACAGGAAGGGGAGCATTTGGCCAAACATGTAAAAGATGAAAAGTTTCCTAGAGTATATTTCACAATTATTGAATGTGTTGTTAAGAATTATGAAAAAATAGATTAAATGGAAATCTTTCGTATCTAATTTGTTGTCAATGTATGCCAATTCCACCACCAAGATAAATTTCCTTATTTTCCCTTCTTTTCCATTTCTATATTTATTTCCCCAAGTCAGCCTTTGACTAGTTCTCTCCAGAATCATTGCTTTTAACTGAGCAAACTTGGCCTGAAATTGAGCCCACTATACTTTTCTGCCAGATAAGTATTTCTGGAAGGCAGCTATGCTCACCACTATTCCAGCCAGATAAGTATTTCTGAAAATGTCTACCTTCAGAGCAGCCCTATGTCACTACACTACATGCAGTGTGTCCAATAAAACAAAAAGCAGAACCATCCATGGAGACAACAAACTTGTGATTGCCAAAGGGGAAGGGTGAGGATTGGGCAAAATAGCTAATGACGAGAGGGAAACACAGACTTCCTGTTTTAAAATAAATAAATCTTGGGGATGAAAGGTATATTATAGGAGTATAGTCAATAATATTGTATGGTGACAGATGGTAGCTACACTTGTGGTGAGGGTAGCACAATGTATAGTGAGATCAAATCCCTATGTTGTAGACCTAAAACTAATGTAACATTGTCAACTCTGCTTCAAAAAATTTTAATTTTTATATAGAAAAAATGAAAAATAAAGAAGATGCTTTTCATTCTTCTTACGGTAAATGAGCTTGCTAGATTGGACTTGATAAATTCAAATGGACCTTGTTCATTGCCACATTTTTGGTGCTCATATTTTAACCCTCACTCACCTTTGTCTCTCCTTTAGGCTTGCACCTTACCCTTGGGATTTGATTACAGATTTTGCTTTTCCAGGTTTGACCTCCAGCACTCCTTAGTAGAGCTCACAGATATCTCAGCAAGAAAGACTGGCGTGGGGTTGTGGGAGAACTTTAGAGGAGCCACCACAGTCATTCTGCCTTTTTAGGTACTATAGTTTGCTTCCCGATCTCTTCAATCCATGTGACCATGGCAAACACAGATTATCATAGGAAGAATGAGTCTTGAGGTAAATGCAAAATTCCAATTGTTCGACAAAACTTCATTAATGTCTTGGGCAATTATCTGTTTGTAATTTGTACAAACTAGGGCACATGTGATTATTACTTTATTTTGATACTCTGTGAGCAGAAAATCTTAAATGTAAAATATGTATTATGAATTGGAAGTACTATGATGTCATCCAACTTAGAAGAAACTGCTTGGAAATTAAATATCAATACATTGCTATGAGCTAAATAAAACATACAATTTACATATCTAAATATATAATAAAATTTATAATTTTATTAATATAACATTATACATATATGTATAAAGTATGTAATTATAATTGTCTGTAATATGTAATAAAACAATTTAATAAATATCCTATCTTTATTTTTCTTTTGTAAATTCAGAGAGTAACCTTTCATTTTTTCATTGCTTAAATTTTTATGGCATGGGGCTATTTTTATAAATGAAATGGAAGAAAAAGGAAAGGCTGCAACTGAAAATTCATATAACTCAGTTAAGACAAAGAGTTCCCATCTGCTTCCAGCACTGCTAGAATGAGTGTTTTGACTCACATTTGGCATTTGTTCCTCAGAAGTACCACTGGGTGCTCCATAAGCCCCCATTTCTCAGATGGGAGAAGTTAACAGCTAATTTTCCCAAGTGTAGACAGCTTAGTAAAGAAAAGAACAGAGATTCAAACCTTCTAAATGCAAATCCCATGCTCTTACCCAATGCTCTATCTTTATTTGTTTGCTTAATTGTTTTTAAGGGCAAACTTGGAAAAATATTTTATAATAGCTAAACTCAGCTCATCATTAAAGAGGTTAGATGAACATGGTGCTTTATTGGATTTAAATGACCCCTTTCTCTAGTAATAAACTGTGGTAAGGCTCCTGATATATTACTGTAGGATTTTTTATTGGAAAAAGTATTTCATGATTACAGCTTCATAGAGCAAAGAATCTTGGATAAAACTAGACTTCAGAAAAGAATTGTTTCCAAAGAGTACATTAACCCTAGTGCATATCTGAGCTTTGGGGCCTGGAATACACATGCCTGAGATCCCTGAAGACCTCAAAATAAATAGCAGTGTAAGAGGCTGTAGGAAAAGGAAAATGTATTAAATAAACGTTTATGTAAGGTATCAAGTGGTTTGTTTCAACTACATTTGAACTTGTGTAGTCAAAATGCTAGCTTCAATGGATCTTAAGAAATCAAGCTTGCTGAGAGTTGAGAGAAATTAGAACTAATTTTTCTTTTTCTTTTTTTTAATGTTTTTATTTATTTCTGAGAGAAAGAGAGACAGCATGAGCAGGGGAGGGTCAGAGAGAGAGGGAGGCACAGAATCTGAAACAGTCTCCAGGCTCTGAGCTAGCTGTCAGCACAGAGCCCTACGTGGGGCTTGAACCCACAAACCGTGAGATCATGACCTGAGCTGAAGTCAGACACTTAACCAACGGAGTCACCCAGGCACCCCTAGAACTAATTTTTCAAATTCCTAAGTTAACTGACATTTTAAAAACAGAGACTTGAGTAATGCATCAGAGGTAAACTGCTGAGCTTTTCATTTGAGTTCTCATTCACATTATTTAAAAAAACTGATAAGTAAAGATGTGCAGTTTAGGAAGGAAATGTTGGCAGTGTTTTCTTTTTTCAAATTACCTACATAGAGGAAATTTCTCTAATTACTGAAGTAGAGGAAATAGGCTTTAGTTGCATTTGGAAGAATTAGGTCAAAATGATTAAGAATAAGGGGAAGGAAGCATATAAATTAAATATGGGAAAAATTTCTGTTTGAAATAAAGCATGTTTAACTTTATACATATGAAGTATAATTAACATATTTCCATGGAAATGTTTTAAATTGGGTCAGAATTTTGGCTACCATGATTTTTTTGGACAAAACTGAAACTTTTGAAGACAGATATCCATCCTGTTGGTTGGACGAGGACCTCTCCTGACCCACATCCTCATTTCTTTTCACTAAGATGTTCTAATTTGTCTTGTGAAACCCCATCTTAAAGGTGGTGACAGGTGGGAGTGGGGAGATGTGAGTCAGCTACCTTACAAGATGGAGGAGCACAGGAAAGTTGTGAGTTCTCCCTTCAGTGTTTTCCATGAGCCTTTCCTCTTTCAGTTTACTTTTAAAAGAGAGAGAGAGAGAACATAATGCATAGTTTTATTCTTGTTTGAAAAAATAAACTTAATACCAAAAATAGCCAAAATATGAATTGAAATTTAAAAGCTACTCATAGTCCCAGAAAAGGGAAAGTGAACTTTATTCTGACATCAACTATTGTAGTTTTACGATCATGTTTTTTTCCCCACCAATCTTTTACTACTTAAAATATTGGTGGAATAAAACTGGTACCTGCACATATTGCCTTAAATGACTAAATCAGAAAGAAACTACTATTGAGGCACAGAATTACAAAGTCATCTTCTTGCATTATAAGGGCCAAGAAAAAAAATCACTTCTCATAAAGAAAACCTGACCTATGTTCCCAGTCTGGTATGTGTATTATTAATATCAGGTGCCAATGTCCTCTAGAGGGTAACAATTGGTTGCCATTTGTATCTTTATTATTTAGCCTTTATATTGTACATTCATCTTTTATTAGATTGCAGAAGTCAATTTTGATTTAGGTTTTTTCAGGTTCGCACCTCCTTTCTTTCCCTGACTTCAGTTAGGACGTTTGTTTGGTTTGCTGGGCTCTGACGGATTCTATGCTGAGTGGGAAAACCTGTCCTCAGGATGCTTCAGAGACATGTCTTGATGACCCTGCTGATGTATATGTTGAAGACAACATGCATGTATCTTCATCTGATTCAGGACATGGCTCACATTTGCTGTTCACCCCCAGCTTTTTCAGATTGTTCTTGAAAGCAGATAGGACAGGTAAAATGTGTCTGCCTCAGACTTCACTTTCCAGAGAAGTGATGAACTTGCTCCTCTTTTGGTATGTACCATAGCCTGTCGCTGACATTCATGTACTGTCTAACAAATAATCTTAGAAGTCTTGCACTCAAGTGGCTTCTGTTCTCAATGTGTCCACAGCCATGATTGAGTCGGTCCATGTCTTGCTTGCCCTGCTTCCTCACACCGGATTATGTAATCAAAGGAAGCTACACTTGGAAATGCTTAAAGAAATCTTGCCCAAAGTGACTGGACTCTGGTTCCTTCATGTACAACTTTCCATGGCTAGAGGAAGTCTTAGTGGCCTGTGTGAGCAACAAGCTGCAAGACAATTTAGTTTCTCTTTCCACACTCCGAGGTTCCCCTTTTTACCATTGATGGGTCAGGTTGGCTTCCACTCCAGCTCCATGCTGAGCACAGAGGCCAGTCCTGAATTCTAACTGGGATAAACCTGTGAACCACAACTGCTTTAGCTAATGCCAACACTGACCCTGTCTAATAATCTGTCAATAAGATGCCACTCTTATTCCCCATAAACCTGTTTGATCTTTGTAGAAGAACTCTGAGTGAGGCCATGGTGGCTCTGGGCCAGGCTATGCTACCTTTCCAACTAGGGCAGCTGATCGTTTAAGACAGGAAGTCAGCCACAGGGCAGAAATTGTTGTCTGTCCTCGGGCATCAGCAGGGAAACATGTCTTCATCCAAGTTCTAGCAAGAGTTTTAACATCAGTTCAAGACCTTTATCCCTGCCACCATTCACCAGTGTCCTAAGTCCAAGTCTTTTAGTCCCCTTCCCATCTCTGAATTCTCAATCTCAGCCTCGGGTTCCCAAACCCATCTTTTTTCTCGCTTGTTCATGCTCAGGACATCCTGACTATGTCTATTTCTTTCCATTGTGTCCACCTTACACCCTTAACTTCTTTGTCCCATATTCACATCAAAATCCCACTACAGGTGGAATCTAACTCTTCTTGAACCCACTGCCTCACCTCACCTCTCCCCCTCTACACATGGTGATCCTGGAGCACATGGCTGTTTTCCTCACATTCTCACTCTCACTCAACAGTTTCTTGTTCCTCATCCCCCAGGGCTTTTAGGTTGATTATTGCCAGTGTTATTGGGATTTACTTCCCTTTTGTTTCCAAGTTGGATAAAAATTACCCACATTCTTTAAAAATGTTTACATTAGGACTTAAAATTTTGACCCCACTCTTATTCTCATTATGTTCCTGGATGACTTAAATTTCTATGTGAATATTCAATCAAAATCGTGGCCTTTCAGTTTATTTTTTTCCATGTTTCAGCCTCTACTCCCATGACTACACCTTAAACCTTCCATCCCCCTTTCTGACATTTTACATTTCAGTATCCTACTCTTTAGCCACCCTCATTGCTGTCTCCCTTCACTCCTGTTGCATTCTTCAGCCTTACCAAGACTGTCAGTTCTCTTTTCCCCATTGGGTCAGCAACACCTTTGGCTTTGTATCATTTCCTATCTCGCCTATATCCCTTCTTACAATTGCCATTAATTCTACTTTTTTCCTGTCAAACTTTAGCCTTTGATGAATCCAACCAATAGCGCTTTTTCATTATATACTCCAACTGGGTAATCTAGATAAAGAAACTCACAACTTAAAATTTATAGCCTCCTACCTCTCTGTTGTCATTAGGCATTGAACATATAATCAGAAGCTGTTTTACCACGCAAGTTTCATCTATTATTTTTTTAATTATCTAATTTTATTAAAATTTGGCTAAGTTTGAATGAATAGATTGTTGTTGATGTTCTATTTGTTTATTTTCACAAATACTGTTTGTGGGAATTTTTATCATTTATTTATTTATTTATTCATTCATTTATTCATTTATTTATTTTGAGCAAGAGACAGAGAATACATACAAGTGGAGGAGGGTCAGAGAGAGAAAAGGAGAAAGAGAGAATCCCCAAGCAAGCTCTGCAGTGCAAAGCCTGATGTGGGGCTGAAACCCACAAACCGCGAGATCATGACTTGAGCTAAAGTCAGACACTTAACCAACTGAGCTACCCAGGCACCCCATGTTTGTGAGACCTTTTAAGTATACTTTTGTGTTTAAAATTGAAGAAGTGTTATGCTATATCTGGTGTAGTATCTCCTAGTCCAGGGATGATAAATACACTTCTTTTTGCATGGCAATTTCAATTGCTTAAGAGTGCCAGTGACTCATTTGTATTTGCTACTGAACACATGGTGCATAATTTGAGAACAGGAATTTTTCCCCATTTTTTAAATGCTCATTTATTTATTTTGATAGAGAGAGAGCACAAATAGGGGAAGGGCAGAGAGAGAGAAGGAGAGAGAGAATCCCAAGCAGACTCCACACCCAGTGGAGAGCCAAATGCGGGTCTCTATCCCATAACCATGAGATCATGACCGGAGTTGAAACCACAAGTTGGACACTTAACCAATTGAGCCACCCAGGTGTCCCTGATAACAGGAATTAGACCTAATGGGCTAGATAAGGCAGATACTTCACTGCCTAGAACAGTCTTCCAAGTGGTACCTGGCTGACATGGATTCAACCTTTAGGTTTCAGCTTAATTATGACCTCTTCAGAGACTGTCCCACTCCAGACTGGACTAGATGTTCTTGCCATATGCTTTTCTAACATAGTTGTTAAATAGTCTCTCTTCCCCAAAAGATTATAAGTTGCCCTTAAGAAACCCTGACTACCATATTCACCATTGTATCTTATGCTTAGGATGGTTTCTGGGACATATTAATTGCTTAATAAATATTTGTTGAATAAATAAACTGTCCCAATCTGCATGTCCTTTTTCTTCTAGTCAAGTTAGACCACTTGTATTCCTCTAAAGGCTCCACATTTCCCAACTTTCATACCTATAGACTTGTTCTCCTAGGAATGCAAAACCAATATAACTGATTTCCATGATATGTCCTTCATTGTCTATTTTCAAGTCTACCTTCTCTAGGAAGCATTTCTTTGTCTTCTCATCCTGTTTGGGATTTCTGAACATTTGATCACTTTCTTTCATACAGTTTTAGAACTAGAAGCTACCTTAAATTTGATTTGACCCAACTTTCTGATTCAACATATGAGACAACAGGGCCCCAAAGCATGTAGGGCCTTGCCCAGGGTGACACTACTCAATGGGGGACCTGAGCCTGAAAGTCAAGACTCTTTCTTCCTGGACAATGTCACCTTCCTAAGGAAGATGGCCAACTTCACCATTATCAGCTGTGAATTTTAACTCACCTGATGGATGTACAGATATGCTAGTAAATATAAATGATCACAGTAGGGATACTTAGAATTTTTTAAATGCTGTCAAACTTTCAACAAGGAATTAAGCTTTCTCTCTCTGTGTCTCTCTACATATACATATAAATATTTTTCATTTTTGGTAAATTAGGGTATTTGTGTATCAGAAATGTTGACAGTGAAATGCATCCATGTTAATGATTACAATATTTGAAGAGCTTTGCTGGCTGCCCTGCAACGTGAATATATTCACTCTGATTCCAGATTTTTTTCTTGTAAAGCACTTTAAGTCTGATTACATCATGGTGACATTAATCTCCAAAGAGATGCTTTTTTCTAAACTAAACTAAACTACAGTTTTTATGGTAGAAGCATTTAATAAAGGTTGAAGAGGCATTTCTGTAGCAGTATATTTTCTCGATGACCCCCACAGTGCTTTCTGAGTCCCCATTACCACTTTGCTGCTTGCTCTATTTTTGGTTTAACTTGTTAAAATTAACTTGTTGTTCATGCAGCATTATTAGCAAAGATTGATTCAGGGCCCCTTACAAAAGAGGACATAATGACAATAGTCAATGCAGCATTGTTCTACCATAGACTTACTTTTTATATTTTCTGAACATCTTAGCATATACCCTGTCTGCTTTTCCTTACCAACTTACGTCTAGCAAAATCATACTCATTTTTCAATCCCCAGCCAAGCTCATGACTGACTCAGAAGAATTGCTACTCAAATCAGTCAGTAATGATTGCTCCACCTGCTGCATCCTAGGAGATGGATGGATCCTTGCACTAGGAACAGCATGAATAAACATAAATATTTTGAGATTGGTGGAACCTGCTTTTGCTGCTACCTATAGTGCTGAAACTTAACTATGTGGAGAAGATAGAGGAAATATTACTAATGCTTTATAACTAGAGTTCTAAGATGGAGATGGCTGACAGTCTGGAATTTTCTGATAAATAAGAAGTTAGAACTTAGCTGATATTAAATGAAAGTCTGGGCTAAGAAGATTTAAATTTTGTATTTCCTGAAAACACACCTCATATACAAATAAGTAAGGATAAAACTTACTCTCCCAGAAGTTGAAAAGGGAAATGAAATTAACATGGAAAAAGGGAAATGGATGTATTTAAGAAAAGTAGCATGTGTTAAGTGCTGCTATGTGCCAGGAATTATTTTATGTCATTTATGTCTATGAGAGAGGTAGACTTGGCCAAAGTACCTGGCTAGTTGGTTGTACAGAGTGCTGACCAACAGTTCTTGTCAAATGTATTTGTGTATGTTTGTTCTTTCCACTATTCCACAGTGTTTGCATGAAGATGCAAAATAGACTATTTTCCCAAAGAACCAACAAACATGGGCAATATGGGAACTGTGTTGGTAATGGGCAAGGCTTTTACCGTGTGTCTGGCCCTGACTAAGCAGATTTGTGTCTTAGTCCATTTAGGCTGTTTTAACAAAAAACAATAGAATGGGTGGCTTAGAAATAGCAGAAATTTATTTCTCATATTTCTGGAGGCTGAGGTGTCCAAGATCAAGGAACCAACAGATTCATGTCTGGAAAGGCCTGTTTCTTGGTTCATAGATGGTCATATTCCTGTTGTGTCCTTACATGGCAGAAGGATGAAGGAAATTTCTGGAGTCTCTTTTAGGGGGGCACTAAACCCATTCATAAAGGCTCCACACTCACCTAATCAGCTCCCAAAGGCCCTACCTCTAACCTGGGAATAAAGTTTCAACATAAGAATTTTGGAGTGACACATTCAGTTTATACCAAACTGTCACAATACAAACCCAAGGGCTGGCCAGAGAGGAGAAAGCTGGGAGAATTTCACAAGTTGACAATAAAAATAAAAAGTATAATGAGTTTTTGCTACTGATTTATAATCCCAATACTATTATTATACTAGTATAAGCATAAAAGTAAATTAAAATTTAATTCTAATAGTAAATATAAACTTTGGGAATTAAAAGGTATTACATGAAATACCTAGACTATGCATGAAACGTACAGCTTTATTTGATGTGATTATAGCTCTGAAAAGTCTAAATATGGGGTTAGGACAAATGGGAACTGAGCAAATTTTACAAGTATAAGGGTATAAAGACCATATAGTAGGTTATTAAATTCATCTTCCAGCCTTGGGATAGTTCATTTAAATTCATCCCAATAATACAGGCTTGCTGTTTCAAAGGGACACATGCACCCCAATGTTTATAGCAACACTATCAACAATAGCCAAGGTATGGAAAGAGCCCAAATGTCCACTGATGGATGAATGGATAGAGATGATGTGGTATATATATATATCTGTAGTATATATACACATATATCTGTGGCATATATACACATATATCTGTGGTATATACAATAGAGTATTACTCAGCAATCAAAAAGAATGAAATCTTGCCATTTGCAACTATGTGGATGGAACTAGAGGGTATTATACTAAGCGAAATTAGTCAGTCAGAAAAAGACAAATATCATATGACTTCACTCATATGAGGACTTGAAGATACAAAACAGATGAACATAAGGGAAGGGAAGGGAAACAAAACTAATATAAAAATAGGGTGGGGGACAAAAACATTAAGAGTCTCTTAAATATGGAGAACAAATATGAGGGTTACTGGAGGGGTTGTTGGAGGGAATAAACAAGTAAGGGGCATTAAAGAATCTACTCTTGAAATCATTGTTGCACTATATGCTAACTAACTTGGATGTAATTTTAAAAAATAATAAAAAATAAATTCATCCCTATAAATTTTTTCTTAAAAGTCTCTAAAAAGACAGAAAGAAAGTCTCTATCTTCCTTTAGCAAAATGTTGAGTATATCTGATAAAGGCTTAAAAATGAAACATTTTGGGAGGAGGGGGCAAGATGGCGGAGAAGTCAGGAGCTCCGTACTTGCACTCGTGACCATACATCACACAGAAAAAATCTGAAGCCATTGGAAACCTTACAAAACCTGAGAGATTGGGAGGAAAAGGATTGAGAATCCACTGAGAAAGCCTTCTAATGTGAGTGCGAACTGGAGAAGATAAAATCGGGCCGGGATCTGAGACTCCAGCGTTGGAGGCGATCCCCCTCTACCCTCTACGGGGAGTGAGAGGGGAAAAAGAGAGAGTCCGAAACAGAAAAACCTCCGCTTGGGACACAGAAAGACTGAACTTGCCAAATACGTGCACACCAGGTCCCCTCGCACCAACTGGTCCCGGCGGGGCTGAGCGCACAGACTGCTTCTTTGTGCTGGCTCCTGGTGGCTGGACTTCAGAGTAGCGGCGCGCCTGCCTCCATTGTCCTCCCGGGCGGCTTGGGCCCCAGAAAGAGCCGCGCGCGCGGACACCGGGCGTCCGCGCTCCTGGCTGGCTAGAACTCCAGAAGGAAGGCAAAGAGCTAAAAACTGGGACATTTGCCTGTGAGTTCGTGTTTCGGGTGACGAGCCATAGAGGGACCGGGTTTTCCTCACTCCAGCAGTCTCCGGCTCC